>NC_039492.1:517826-817826 GCF_003590095.1 Trichoplusia ni
TATAACATTCGTTTGAGTTCTGGGTTCCGCAAATTGAAGTAAAACCAAGATTAGAGTTAAAAATAGTCTATTCAGGCACACAATGTTCATACACAGTAAATATTCTTAATAACTAGTAACGGTCGCGAGCGCAACGATTTCGTGCGCGCTGCGGCGGTTGGCGGGAGCGAACTGTCGATCACGCGAGCGGCGAGCGACATCGCGCGTCGTCCTGCGCGGGGCGGGAGCGGGACGGGAGCGGGAGGAAGGAAAGAATTCCCGCGTACGCGCTATGTTAACATAGAAACGACGGTTGGGCAGGGCGTTACACTCTCCCCCTTTTGACCAGCGGAAGGTACTCCGAGTGGTCAAATACAAGAAAAGCGCTGCGGTTAGGTCACCTTTCGAGGGCGACCTCTATTACGTTTAGGGATAATCGGCTCAGGACATTCACCCTCCCTAGCATGGTAAGGACGCAAATCTGATACGTGATACTTGCCGATGATTTCTCCTGTCTTATCATGAGCTAGGAGGAATGTAGTAGGACTCACCTTTTTAGAGACGACGTACGGTCCATCCCGTTTCGGATTAAATTTCGAGGTGACACCTTTTGATGCGTTACTGAGAGTATGGGTTCGCATTAGGACTAAGTCTCCTTCCTGGTAATCATGAGCTGACGACCGACACTTATCGGCATATGACTTACGGACATCTTGCTGCCGTTCCAGAGTCTCTTTGGCCGTCGAGACGGTGTCTGCGAGTTTCAGCAGATAAGGCGTAATTTGGGGAACAAAATTCTCCGATTCCACCACTACTCGGAGATCTGCCTGAGCAGTTAAGGGTGACCGCAGCTCACGACCGAACGTCAAGTAAGCTGGGGTACGATCCGTGGATGTAGTCACTGAACTATTAAAAGCAAACCGTACAAACGGTAATACCTCTGGCCAAGTCTGATGGCGACCTTCCACTAAGATGGCGAGCTGAGCCTTTAGGTCCCTGTTCTTTCGCTCGACTGGATTCGCCTGTGGGTGATATAAGGGCACCAGGCTTTGTTTCACACCTAGAACATACATCGCTTTTTGCATAACGTCTGCAACGAATTGCACTCCGTTATCAGAAATCATCCGCCTAGGAAGACCGAATCTCATAAATACCTCATTGACCAAAGTTTTAGCACACGTCTCTGCTGTAGCTTCGATGAGAGCGAAGACTTCCACCCACTTGCTAGTGGTGTCCTCCACGATGAGGATCCATCTCTCACCTTGGAGTCCTTTAGGCAACGGACCAAAAAGATCAACTGCGATAGTTTCAAACCTTTGAGACGGGACAGGAGTTTGAAGCAAGCCGGCTGGTTTGAGAGTTGATGGCTTGTAGCGTTGACACTCGATGCAAGTCTTCAAGTACTTGGTTACAAAACATCTCATACCAGGAAAATAGAATCTTTGCGAGATACGATGTATTGTTCTATCAATCCCACCATGAGCGGCGGTAGGCGAGTCATGGCATTCGAACATGACTTGATTCCGCAGGCTCTCCGGTACGACGAGTTGAGGCTCCTCGGAATCAGTATCAGGGACATACCGATACAGGACACCTTGATTCAGGAGATAGCCTCTCTCAGACCAACGATTTATGTTAAGTTCATCATTACCTTCGAGGTCATGGATGATCTTCGCAACTTCCGGATCAGCTAACTGCGCATCACGGGTGGAAGATGCATTCCAGCGCGGTACGTCAACAACAACAGGACAGACAGCCGATTCGGTTGCAGGACCATCGTCTGTCACGGGGCGGCTGAGCGTATCGGCAAGAACGTTAACCTTACCTGGGGTATACTCGATACGCAGGTCGAACGATTGCAACTTCAGGGCCCAACGTACTAATCTGCCACTTGGAGACTTGAGGGTAAAAAGCCATTTTAGGGGCTGGTGATCTGTCATCACGTTGATCTGGTGACCATCGATGTAACCTCGGAAACGTTCCACTGCCCACACCACTGCGAGAGCCTCCCTCTCCGTGGTGGAATAATTCTGCTCGGCTGGAGTGAGCAGACGGCTGGCATATTCAATTGGATGTTCTTGATTTGGTGACTCCCCCTGGAGTAAGGCTGCGCCTAGTGCGTAATTACTAGCGTCAGTCCGCAATACGAATGGTTTCGTATAGTCCGCTTGTACAAGAATGGGTGCTGTGGTCAGAAGTTTCTTAAGAGTTTCAAAAGCTTTACCTTGCTCCGTACTCCATACCCACGCCTGAGACTTCTTAGTTAATCGAGTAAGTGGTTCGGCCACTTTCGCGAAGTCTGGTATGAACTTACGAAACCACGAACACGTCTGGAGGAAGGTGCGCAGCTGTTGAAGGCAAATAGGCTCTTTCATACCTACCACAGCAAGCACCTTCTCCTCATCCGGGGATATACCTTCAGGTGAGATCACGTGACCGAGGTACTTAACCTTCTCTCTGGCGAAGACACACTTGTCCCGATTCGCACGGAGCTTAAATAAGCGGAGACGGTCAAATACCGCACGGAGATCTAGCAAATGACGAGCATATGAGTCAGATATCACCAATATATCATCAAGGTACGTCAGTACGATGACATCTTTGAGTGATGATCCTGAACGGAAGCGATCTATAAGCCTCTGGAACGTAGCCGGCGCGTTCTTCAGACCAAAAGGCATTCGTAAGAACCGATACGTACCAAACGGCGTGACAAACGCGGTTTTATCCTGATCCTTTACTCTGCATTGCCAATAGCCACTCCGAAGGTCACAGGAACTCATCACGCAACCTTTCTTAGTAGACTGGAGCAACTCTTCAATACGCGGCATAGGATACGCATCTGTTTTCGTAACAGCGTTGAGGCGTCTATAATCAACACAAAACCTGTACCCACCATTGGACTTAGGCACCAAAACAATCGGTGCAGACCATGCAGACTCGCACTCTTCAATAATTCCATCTTCTAACATTTTATCTAGTTCCATGCGAATTAACTCCTTCTTCGCTGGCGTAACACGGTACGGTGGCACGGCAATAGGAGGATGATCGCCCGTATCAATATGATGTTCGGCAAATGGCGTCGGTTCCCCGTTTTTATCAAAAATATCGGAATACTCACCAAGTAAATTCTCCAAGCCACCACGCTCCTCCTCAGTCAACAGAGTGCCCTCATCTCCCCTCAGTAGGCTGAGAGAAGCACACTCCACCACCGCCTCGCGAGAACTCTCCGTCAGTAGGGGGTGAATGACCTGAGGCCGATCAGCTGTATACCATGTCATAGAGGAAAAATTCAACACCAACTTAGACTTTGTAATGTAATCTATCCCTAATAGCGTTTCGTTATTTGAGGCATCGGGAAAAACCACAAACTCAATGGGAATACACAGAGACATACAACTTACATTAACACATGCTAACAATACGATATTCGTACGAATACTACCATCCGCAAGTCTAATCGACATCATCTGAGACTTAAATTTGACACCTAAACGTAGAAGTAGTCTATATAGGGTTGAACCCGCGATACTACGCCGGGCGGCAGTATCTATAAGCGCTGAACCACTATAACCTAATATCTCAATATTTAATATAGGTCGGTCTTGCATAATGATACTATTCGTGCTTGTATTTACATTAATACAGTCTTCTGCCGTGGTAAGTGAATAAAATACATTATGTTGAAGTTGTGGTTCATTTGAATTAATAACATTACAACTCAAACTCGATACATTACTTTTACAAGTAGGACAGTTTGCTCGAACAAACCCTTTTTCACCACAACCATAACAAATAAGGCTAGATTTATTATTACTAGACGATACTTTAGAGTCTTTCTTTGGACACGATTCACGCGTATGACCTCGACCTTTACAATACACACAAAACAACTTTGATACACTCGCGGTATTATTATTATCGGCACTTTGCAATTCGTTGCACATATTACGTACGGATCGAACCTGCGAACGCGAGATCGACTGCTGCGCTAACGCACCACTGAGCGTCGGGGTCATTGCACCGTTTCCCGCCGAATTGATGCACGGAGCAGCAGCGCGCGGCGGCCGCGGGCCGGCCTGCGCGCAGCGCGCGGGCGGCTGCGTCGTCTCCGTTGGCGCCGACTGCGAGGAAGTACTTGCGTTGGAATGTTCCGTGATAGATTCTTCTATATCTCGGGCTTTGTCGATTAGCGACTCAATAGTGTTAACCGTGTCCCGGGGTAATCGCTTTCGAATACGTTTATGTAATAATCCGTATATAATATCTAACTTAGCTTCTTCGGGTAATACGTAAGGTAACTTAGTGATCATACCTCGTAAACGTACAATGAAGGAGTCCGCGAGTTCTTCATTTTGTTCGTTTGCGAATATCTTTCGATACAGCTTATGAGCAGGACACGGAGTACCGTACATACTACGTAGTCGTTTGACGGCTTCGGACCACGAGGACACCTCCGTCCGGATCCCTCTCCACCATACTGCAGCCTCGCCGTGTAGCAGCATCGGGAGACCACGAAGCGCAAGGTCATCGGTAACCAATGCACACTCCTTATACATTTCGACGGAGTCAATGAAGGCTTCTACCATTTCAGGGTCTCGGTTTTGACCATCAAAACGTGCCGTACACTTGGACATGTTGCCTGATTTACTAGTTGACGACGACGGTGTCGGTGAGGGCGTCGCGGTATAACCACGCGCCGCGTGCGATGCCATGAGGGATTCGACGAGCTGCCGATTTGCTTCCGCCTGAGTGTTCGCGAAGGCGGTCAGAAATGAAGTCAGCTGGTCCCCAGACATGAGCACTGACGAAGATCTTCCAGGTTCTTCATCCGAGCTGGCCTGCGCGTCAAGGTCACCTGGGTCAGTTCGTACTTTACGTGGAGGCATCTTCACTCTTAACGTAGGTACCAGAGAACAGGAACACAGGAACTTAACACCGAAAAATCGTTACCGGTCGACAAGCACAAACTGGTTTAAACTGGTTCGCGGCCACGAGTTGGAGCGCCACTTATAACATTCGTTTGAGTTCTGGGTTCCGCAAATTGAAGTAAAACCAAGATTAGAGTTAAAAATAGTCTATTCAGGCACACAATGTTCATACACAGTAAATATTCTTAATAACTAGTAACGGTCGCGAGCGCAACGATTTCGTGCGCGCTGCGGCGGTTGGCGGGAGCGAACTGTCGATCACGCGAGCGGCGAGCGACATCGCGCGTCGTCCTGCGCGGGGCGGGAGCGGGACGGGAGCGGGAGGAAGGAAAGAATTCCCGCGTACGCGCTATGTTAACATAGAAACGACGGTTGGGCAGGGCGTTACAAAACTTAATATTTGTAACTATTATAATCATTGTTCAAAAAGTTATATAGATAAATAATAAGTTAGATAATAAGTTTTATTCCACAACTATCACACTAGATGGCGCCATCTAGTCTCAAAATAAGCAAAGCTTGTGCTATGAGTACTAGACAACTGATAGACATATATTTAATAAAAATATTTCTTAACCACAACTTATGTTCATCACACAAACATTTGGCCTATGTGGGAATCAAACCCATGACTGGTATTGCAGTCAGGTCACCACTAGACCAACAAGCCAGTCAAATTCTCTTAAAACTGTTTTTTTTTATCATATTTGTCATTATACATGGTGATTTTTCAGTCGTCTTACAAAAGCAGCCCAGTTCATGTATCCGACGTAAAATACCCCTAGGCGCGATTATTATTTTTTTATCATCAACTAAGATAATAAGTACGAAGAAAATTAAACGAGAGAAATCTGAAATATACTCTTAAAAATGATAAAATTGCCGCCGCCCGCGCCCCTTACCATTGTGTTTCTAAAAAACTACGAATTGCATTATAATATTGAATAAAAAATTGCATTTAAATTTATTCAAATCTCATAAATACCTATTTTTTTATCATGAACGTGTTCTAGTCATTGGATACATGAACTGGGCTGCTTTTGTAAGACAACTAAAAAATCACGGTGTATATTTACCAGTGCCACCACTTGTTTATGGTCCTCCCAACTAAGTATGTAAAAACTTTGTAGTGAAGTAAAATGCTTGTAAATGTCCAGAGTCAAGTTTCCAACTTAATGGCAACTAATTAAAACATAGTTATGGAGAAGCAAATTGTTTTATAAAATTAGAAGATAGCAATTTTCGGATTTGCAGTGCAGGATGCACATAATATATTGAGAAAAACTTTTCGATTATAGGATTAGTGATAACAACTTTCAGATTTTCAGTGAAAGATGCATTGTTAATCGTTTTTTGCTTTTTTACGTTAAATATGGCGCACTCAAAGCGCCACTATTGCGAAAAATAACTAACAGTGCTTTTACAACCACAGCTTTTCGTTTAAAAGCTTCGACAAATCGACCCAACACCGTTAACCTTGGTTTGCCGATGCTTCGTGAATAACCTTCCATTTTCCATAAGTAATAGAAAGGATAGCCTTGAAAAGTCTAATTATCTAATTGATCTCTAGTTTCTAGCCCTAAAACAGTCTGAAAGATCGTGTTTGGGATGCATTTACGAATTAAAATTCGTTACGATGACGAATTCCTAATCTCGCGAATGGTTAGGCGAAGTTTAAAGGATATTGCATCAGTCTGTACGTGTACCCTATACAAGTATTTTTATTCTTGTGATTCATCATATTATTATACTACTAGCTGTTGCCCGCGACTTCGTCCGCGTGGTTAGAAGAAATTGCGACTATAACTTGAGATTTAACCTATCCTATCTCTCAAGTTGGATCGAACTGCACATGTTGTGCGAATTTTATTAAAATCGGTTAAGTGGTTTAGGAGTCCATTGAGGACAACTAAGAGATAAACATATACCATCACGGACTTTTTTGTAGACCTTTTTAAGTTGTACAATACTGTAGTACATTGTTTTGATCTATCTTGTAGGATTCAGTCAGCGTTTGCGATGTAAGCGCAAAAAATGAGTTTTTTTACGACTCACATTAGAAACCTCAAAAATTGTAGCCTATGTGTTATTTCGATGTATAAGCTATATTGTGGTAAAGTTTCATTGAAATCCATTCAGTAGTTTTTACGTGAAAGAGTAAGAAACATCCATACATAAATACTTACAAACTTTCGTCTTTATAATAGTAGTAGGATAATCTTGTTTAGAAGATACCGTATAATGTCAACCGGTTCATTCAACTGTGTTGTTTTTTTAATTTGCGAATTGTTTATCGAAGTACCAAGCGCATACAATCTTACGGCGCAAAATAGACCGACATATTGCCGTACGTTGCATAGGGAAGGTACAGTTGCGTGTATTTTTTAATTAGAGTGCATTTCAATTAATAATAATAATCACTGACAGGACTATTGCTGCCAATAAGCCTGATATTGTGGTGATCGATCGATCAAAGCGTCGGACAATGATGTTGATGTCACATCACCCATGACGAGAACCTCGTGAAAGCAGAAAAAGAAAAACAATTGAAATATTTTGATTTAGCTCACGAGGTTGTCGAATTGTGGGAGGTGAACTCGGCAATCATTGTCCCGATAGTCGTAAGTGCCAATGGCCAAGAGCCAAGAGCCTCGATCAACATTTTCGGAGGCTCTCGTTGGTCGTCTGGGTCAACGGTTTGATTTAGAAAGCGGTACTTCTAGACAAGGCGCGCATCGTGAGGAGGTTCCTCTCTCTGGAGCCCTGACCACCGGCAGCTTGGGCCCTGTTCCCGTTGCCGGTTGGATACTATTTTTTATATATATGTTGTTTTTTATATGTATATTTAAAAATGTATTTAAATGGCATAAAGGAAATAATAATGATAAATCTTTATTGCACAAATTGTGGTTACATTAAAAGGTCATAATATAAGCTTACAGCTCTGCACAATTTACCTACATAGGCATGCAATAGGGTACTTAGTACTACTTAGCTAAATAATAAGCTTAATTGGTAAATATAATGCGGTCCAGAGTCATTTTGGTTTGAACAACAATATTGCGGTTTTAAGATAATTGCTGTACAAGCACCTAATATGTACCTATTTTAACAATGCTCTATTTAATTAACGTCATATGAAAGTCCTTCATATGTAAACATTGATATTTATTTTTTTATACCTAATTCCATCTGAAGTACCGTCAATAACCTACGCAAGTTCAAATGACGATATAATTTTAAATCGCATTAAATAGCCATTAAGTTCATCTTTCAGCATAACAACTATAAAGTACCCATGAAATTCACGATATGTGATAATACTTTATGTAGTGATTATGAAACACCACTTGTAAATTATAGAATAATACCACGTAAACGTGACCGAGGAAGGTAGGTATATATCCACCTCTTGCTCTCACGAGCGGGGTAATCAATATTCTGGTTACGTGGCAACTGCACTTATTCGAGAATATTCGAGATGGACAAATTACCTGTACACCTACATACTATAGAGCACTGTTGATAGCTAGCTACAGTGCATCTGCGCCGTCGGGATCAATAGAGCTGATTGAAGCTCGCCCCCGGACGCGGGTCCTTTGCGCATGCGTTAAATCCGAGGGTTCCTGTTTAGGGATGGGAGATGCCGACGCGTGTCGATATCGATAAAAAATAAATTTAATCATATTTAGATGTGTGTTCTGTAATTTAAGTAATTTGTAGGTAAATAAGGTGAAGTAGTATTTTTGATGTATTTTATTGCGGTTCTTATATTTTATTGTGCCTGGCAGCCGTCGTTAGTTCGACATTGCGACTGTTCATCTACCTAATCCATGCTCGTTCATATTTATTTCGTCACATTATTTATGTTTGGACCTTAGAAATAATTGTTACAATTAAATATCTAACATTCGCAAATACTGTCAGAAATTATTCTGAATAGATATAAGGATCATCTATGCTACTGCGCGACTTGTTACTTATTTTATGAGCTGAGCCTAGTTTTAATGTATATCAGTGTCGAATTTTATATTCCTAAACCTCAGGTGACATTAGACATGATGGAATTTTAGGGAAAATTTACACAAAACAGACTACATGAAAGTTTTATTTTCATTTTTAAATATTTTGTTACCAGCACGGAGGGTGTCATTGCATTGTCATTGGTTTTTTTTTAACGAATAACCGACTAGCAAATAGGCGAAATATATTAATATTATGTTTAAAAGTAAAAGCTCATTCCTCAAGCCGAGTTCCTTTTTTTTGTATATCGAAGTTTGTCCTCATCAATTTAACGTAGTATCGATAAATGCCAATCATCCCTAGTGCAATTTTGCGTGTTAGTCGTCCATTGCAATCTCGCTTGCATAGTTGCTGTGTTAAATCTCGAAGTAAAATTAATGAGCATATTGTATCAAAAAAACGAGTGAAAATGGCGCAAATATTAGAGGAACAAGTAGAAAGTTCAGATTCCAATAGTGACTGTGAGCCCCCAACGGTGTATCATTACTACAGCCACGCTCAAGAGCTGCAAATACCAGCTAAGTTCCCTCGGTACAACTGGGTACTCCTGAGCAGATACGACACCCTCGAACTAGCCCTGGATAATATACGTAAAGAAGATACGTGGGACGAAGACCATACGTATGATTGGGAAGATGACAAAATGTACTTTAAATGCACCCAGGGAAACTGTCCCTGTAAGAGGTATGTACTGGTCGAGTACGAAACCACGCTCGTGTCCATGTACAGAACTGAAACGCAGCATGACCATAAAAACCGAAAGGTCTCCGAAGATTTCGATAAGCGCGTGTTAAAAGAAATAAAAAAATGTTTGAAGATGGACATGCTGGAACCAAGTGTGATCGTTTCAGCCCTTTCGGAGATGGAGAACATCGTGACGCCCTCTGAGGATGAAGTGGTTGATTACATATCCTACATAAATAAGAAGAAAATTAAACGCCAGTGCTTCGACCCGGAGGATTTGAGAATGTTTCTCATAAGATATTCGAGGATTCCAGACGATAACCACGAACCCTTCGTGATTGACTATGAATTGAATCCACTCGGGCTGCCACTGTTTTTCCGAATGGTATTATCGACAAAGTATTTGTTGAATTTTGCTGCTTCAGCGAATATTATACACGCGAGCGCTCATTATAGATTAACATGGCAGGGTTTCCCTGTCGTTGTTGTTGGCACCTCAGATAGGGACAAACAATTTCATCCTATTTGCCTATTCGTCACTTCGAATGAATATGAGACGAAAGAAGATTACAAATTGATTTTCGGATGTCTAAGACAAAAAATTCCATATTACTTCAGGAAAAGGTTTAATCCTAAATTCTTGGTTAACGATGCATCCGATAGTATTCAAAGAGCATTCCAAGAGACGTTCACTAGTGGCAAGATTCGCATCTGCTGGGGCTTTGCTAGAAAAGTTATAAAATCTCATGCCAAATTGGTTGTGGATAAACCAACTCAAAAAGAGATGTTCGCGGATTTAGAAATGCTACATACAATAACCAGAAAAGGAGCATTCAATGCCGGCATGTACTTTTTCATGAAGAAATACCAAGAATATACTGACTTCATTGACTACTTGAATGAGGAATGGATATTGAAGAATCGGAATTGGTATTTGGGTGCTGTGCCCGGCACTCCTCCGACAAATTCAACCTTTAATCAATATATTAGAGAATTACGGGCGAAAAAAGTAATAAACGATGATCAAAATTTAGTTAACTTCCTGTTAACATCATCAAAACTTGTTAACGAGTGGTCGACGAGATATTCACGAGATAAGAATTTTGTATTTGTTACGGAAACCACTATTGATCTTGCGCTTTGGGCAAACTCGTTCTGTTGGTCTAGACACCCGAAGGAATTGGTGATGGTGAGGCAAAATGATCGCTACCTCTACTACCAAGTACCGGTAGGCGACAGAAACTCTTGTAAGAGGTTTACTTATCCACCGACAAATTTAAAAGAATTCAAGAACCAGTACATGAGCAACTGGCACGTAGTTATGCCGGTGATTAAATCGCATTGGCAGTATGGCAAGTGCAACTGCCCAAAATTTTTCAAGAATTACATGTGCCCTCACGTGGTGGGCATGGCTCTTCGTTTGAAGTTTGCCACAGTACCGGCAAAAGCAAAAGCATTGGCTTATAAGGAAAGGCCTCAAAGAATGAAGGCGTATATGCTGAAGTTGCGAGATGCAGTAGAGTCAGACTAAGGTACTACACCTTTCCTGCAGTCTCTTTAAGGAGGATTGTTGTGACTGATGCGAAACTGGGCAAAGTCTTGCATGTGATAAGTTTTGCTAAAAGAGCTCATATCATTCACTTTGGCTCCGTTTACAGGTATAAGAGATTAAAGTCTTTTTGCCCGAGATTGCAGGTGTTGCTCTTATTGTTACGCAACATATATTAAGACATGCATTCAAAATTATCGGTGTCATAATATCTTATAATTAAATTTTGTAACTCCTAAAAAAGATGGTAGCAGTTCACAATGCTCTTTTCAATCTATTTCAAGGCATAGCCTGCTCATATCTAAATGTTCTTTATTTTTATAAGTATAACATTTGTGACAAAATTGAGGATTTATGTAGATTTGATTTTATAACTATTTTTGTCCTATTGTCTGGCATTATTACTGTATATTTCCTGTGAATCTACAAACATGAAAAGTATGATTAATTTATTCTTAAAAAATATACAATATACTCATCTTAAAGTAGACTTACAAGTGTCAAATCTATTGTAATACTTGTTTCTTAAGCATATACAATGTGTAGGCCTAATCATATATGAAAAAATAAACATTAGAATAGGTATTAAATGTTCATCAATTCATCAAAATTAATTCATTAATAAACGTGATTACTTCTTTTAAGCATTATAAATGTTGTAGAAAAAAAATACTCTGTGTTAGCAAGTGATAAGGTTATGGTTATAGTATGTCAACCACCGCCTTTTAAAGAGTGACGTTGTTCTAAACCGCGTACTTTACTGTATTTCCGAAGCTAAAGCAATTTATATTAAAGGGCAGTGGCTGGGCGCACTGGGTGAGGATTTGAAAAGGCTTGACCACTGGTCAGTGGTATGGGACGTAAAAGGTAGTTTTACTCGGGGTCGCTTTCTTGCACCCATTTCGTAATTATTATAAATGTATACCCAGCCTTCAAAGGCAATGTATGTTTTCGAAACTTACAATAAATATTATGTGTATCATTAGTTGTTTCATTTTTGTACATTTTTAAGCCATTTTTTCCTGTCAGACGTTTTGTTTTCTAAATAGTGTAACAAAGAATTTGATAGGAATACAAATTATCTTCCTTACTTGCTTTAAAAAAATACCTTGACTAACTCCTAATATAATTTTCTATGTTAGCTCCTATTAACCACGTTAAGAGGATATCTTGGTCAAGTTTTCTAAGTACAATATGTATGACCACGCTTTGCATTGAATAAGAGTTTAGAAAAATCGCTACAAAAGATCTATAATCCCAAAAGCCAAAGACAATACAAGCTTAAATTAGATTTCAGTGTTCCGTTCTATAATAATTGTGTTAATTCTTACCAGTTATAATAGTTATAATAGTAGTTAAACCTTGGCAGCGCGCCATCTCGATTCTTTAGTATATTAGATCCCACTAAACGCCATGACACACAAATATGACAATAAACAGGAATATGCTAGGTACTGTTAACTTTGAGAAGGTTGTTAGGACTCTGCAACTTATTCAACAACCTTAGACAAAGCAGTAGAACAGGTCGATTGATTTGTTGTATCGAGGCTCATGAGAGACCAGGGCTGATAAATAAGTGGACATTGGATCAAATTTGACGCAATTCGTATTCTCCTAAGCATTTTGCCAACACAATAATTGGAAATGTATTGATTGTGAGTGTTCCTCCCGTTATTGCATTTTCAATAATTTTGACGACTTTCGTGGTCGAGTGGCGTAACGCACCGGTTTCAAGGTGTAGCTAGCTCTGAGGTCCCGGGTTCGATCCCCGGTCGGGTCAATGTAAAAAAAATCACATTTCTACATTGTCTCGGGTCTGGGTGTTTGTGGTACCTTCGTTGTATCTGAATTCCATAACACAAGTGCTTTAGCAACTTACTTTGGGTTCAGAACAATGTATGTGATGTTGTCCGCATTTATTTATTTATTTATTATTTATGTTTTATTGTAAATAGCGGAATTGGGGCCCTAGTCCATTGCTGCTGTAGGTATCTATTTTCATGGAAGAACTGTAGTCAGCTGAAGAAGTGCTTTTATCGAGTGTTGAGCAGTGGGTTTCTTGGCATTTAACAGAAACCCTTACTTTGTTGTGATGATGATCAAAAGCCTACCCGGCTTTAGTGAGGTAAATTACGCCACCCCCAACCCCCCAGTTTTATTAATCTCCAAAAGAAGGGGAGCCTTTTGTAGGCTCTGAAGATAAATACTAGTTTATACACTGACTTGCATACGTAAAGAATATTAAATAATTTTCACTGATTAATACTACGTGACGTGTATTTCGTTTTCAATCCATAAATGCTTGTTTTAATTCTGATTAGTTAGTGTTAATTGTGCATATGCGACGCGGGTTCAACTCCTCAGTGCTTTTTTAATATAGTTCAAAATCCAACCGAGTCAACAAAACTCCAAAGGTCATTGTCACATTTTAAAATTAAAAAATTAACATAATGATCACTTGTCACTAAGTATATTAATGAAGCCATGAGTTTGAAGTAAAACATCTTCCTATCTTTTGCGGTTTTCATTCAATTATGTTTCTAGTACAGCTAGTGGCGACCACACCCCGTGACCGCGAAACATATTCCAGAATATTCTGCGACCTTTAAACGTCGGGTTCACGTTTTGTAACGATCCACAGGGATATTGTTGCATGTTGCAGCGTACAATAAAAAATAAACCTTATCGTAATAGAGTAAGGTTTACTTTTATTTGTATCTGATTGGTGGGACGGTGTGCCACGCTTCGGTGGGGCCCTTCCCTATTGAAATGCACTCAGTAAGGATTAAATATACGCAAATGAATTCTGGAAAATTCGAATCCTTGTTTATTTTTATTTAGTAACGAAGATGTATCTGAGAGATTGAATGAATAAGATTAGTAAAGTTTTTTTATTTATTTACATAAATTTTCTGTATCGCTCAGATCTATATTCCATATCTCTATGTTAGATAGTTAAGAAGGCGCATGTAATGTATGGGATTTGTAAAGTTTACATTTATTTACATAATGCTTTTATCAGTCAGATTTAGTTTTTTGTTATTCAATTTAATATGTAACAGTAATATTTTTTAAATATTTTACACTCTTACCTGGTCTGTCGCAGTATAAAGTAAACATCGTACACTACTCTACATGGTATAATAGATACACGGTTGGATGAATCAGTATCTTTGTCTCGCTGCGCCATTTGCACTGTTGAAAATGTCAATTGGTAATGATCTCTCTAAATTGAATTCCAAATCAGAGGAAATCAAAAATCAAAAGGTTTTATTGGTTTTATTTCAAGTAGGCCGTTTTCCAGGCACTTTCAAAACGTTAAGGTGATGGCTCTTGTTGCGCGGTTCAAAGTGTCACTCTTATGGAGAAGAAACTTAACCTAACAGCCTTTAAAAATACCGTAAAAAGAAAGATACGTTGTGAATAGTCATATTGCATGTTCTACGGTGTATAACAAGAGCATTGTTAGCCATAAAATCAATACATTCGGTATTGCGATGTATACGTATCTATAGTATGAATACGAGCCCACATGCTGCCGCTACCTTGATAGATATCGGCCATCCATTTTGTAATTCCGATAACATTGATTTTTGTGACGTACTTCATTAATTACATTGTTTGTTTTCGCTGCCTGTATTAACAGTACTGATATAAAACATATGGTTAGATATCGTGGTTGTTTCTTTACGCAGTACCTACATGGTTCTTATCAATACGGTTGCAGTTTATCAAGGACGTTTTAGGATTAGTCATTGTACTTGCGAATACCTAGAAAAAGATGTGGTTCTATTTTATTGGTTAATCGCTGACAACACGCAATTTAGGTTTGAAATCAAATCAAGTCTTAAGTTATTTAAAAATTCATAGGGTTTAGTTTATGTTTATATTTAAGATTTAATGATAAGATTTAATTATTTTATAGACTATCCATAGATACAAGATTAAGAATACTACAGATTATGCAGTAATTCTAAGAATCCCACAAAAAACTATTGAATGTTATTAGAGAACAAATATTTACTAGATTGTTTCTGTATTTCCAGGTATAAACCGCACCAGTCACCATGACTCCGTGTTCCACCAGAGCATCCAGCAGATCGACCTCATCAACTCCACCACCACGACCCCCATCAGCCTGCTCGTGCAGTCCCTCGTCAAGCAACTATGTTCGCTCCTCGAGAAAGACAACCTCAGGGCCAACCAGCTCTACAACACCATCTGCGAGAAGCTGCACAGCATGAACCTCATCGACGACTCCTACGCGATGGGAGAGTTCGAAGCCATGAGGAGTCAGTACCAGAGGGCTTTGTACCAACTTGTAGCAGTCGCCAGTGGTTCCGAAATACCAATAACTCTCCCAGCCACTTGGCCCATTGTCCAACCATCAGGCCTCGAGTGGTCCCGATACCATCGTGAATTCGAAGAGCTGTTTTTCATAGCTGGCGGCGGTTTTGGTAGCGTCTTCAAAGCTAGGCACAGATTAGACGGCGTCGAATATGCTGTTAAGAAAGTGTTCATCAAGTCCTCAGATGTTAACTCGATCATGACACATTTGGCAGAAGTCAAAACTATCGCAAGCCTCAACCATCCTAATATAGTTAACTACAAAGCCGCCTGGCTTGAACCTATGATTGAGTCTACAGTGAAAAAGAAACGCAAGTACAAAATGGACACAGACAGCGAGGAATACTCTCTCAACTCGAATCTTATATCGTCAGCTCAGCCGAATATACTGACGTCGTTCAAAACTCACAATTCCAAAGAACTGACGAAACACAAGAGCATGTCTGACTTCGTGATATCGTTCAGGAACTCAAACAGCTTCGCGAGTTCTAAAGAGGATTTAGACGAATCAGATTCTGAGGACGACACGCCCACACAGCAGGATGAGAATGCAGTCTGCAATCTATTAGCTGAAGCCGAGTTCGAGAACTGTTCCCGAGTGAACTTGAAATGGGCGACCTTATACATACAGATGACTTACTGCCAGCAGACGTTGAAGCAGTGGCTTGATGACAGGAACCAGCACATGACCATGTCCAGAAAAGGCTCTGAGGATATGACTCTCCACCACAGTGACTCTGCGGACTCTGCAAACTTAGACTCTCCAGATCTGCCGTATCCTGTCGCTTGGACTCATATCGACGTCCTCATAGACTTATTCACACAGTTGGTGAAGGGGCTGCATTACATACACTCGAGAGGGATCATACACCATGATATCAAGCCCAGTAATGTGTTCGTGGCACAGAACGAAGGGGGCCTGTCAGTCCAGCTAGGGGACTTCGGGCTGGCGTGTCCTCTGCAACAGTCGCACAGTGGTCTAGCTTTGGGAACCCATTTGTACGCTGCACCAGAACAGTTGGATGGACAGTGTAATCCCAAGGTACGTATTATATTTTTCTGGAACTCCAGTTTGGTATGCCTAATAGTCACAAATCTGTAAGCCTTACAAGTTCTTGTTTAAAGTAATTACTAAAATCCTATTAGTAAATGTAATGATAAAATCAATATTAGACACAGTATGAATTTTAACGGTTATAGTATAAATGATTTAAATGGAATAATAACACCAATAACATTTCTCATTCCAGAGCGACATGTATAGCCTGGGCATCATACTCTTAGAACTCGTGGAGCCCTTCAGCACCGACATGGAGCGTGTGAAGACTATCTCCGACCTTCGCAAAGGTCAGATTCCAGCTCACTTGACTGCCAACTACCCTAAAATAGCTCATATCATAGGCAAACTAGTCCAACGACGACCAGCCAAGAGACTCGACACTGCCCAACTGTTGGAAGCACTTAATAACTTGACTGAAAATAAAGATGAAACTATAAAATCTTTGAAAGAGGAGCTAGCGGCGAAAGAGGATGAGATTGCGAAGTTAAAAATGATGTTAGCAAAGTTCAATTACCAGTGAGATCTGTCCGAATAGAAGTGGCAATGTACTAGCGTTAATGGTGATCGATACCTCAAATGTATGGTAATGGCAAGTTAAAGTCACATGGCTGTTTGAAAAAGATTGTCATTCCCAAGCAATTGAGTGATTCGATCGGAAGTAACGATTGTAACATTGTCACTTGGCTGAGGAAAGTGCGGATGAAATTGACATACATGCGAAATAAGAGCATTCAGAAAAGATGTAAGATTTTTGGAAAGTATTAGGAAATCAGTCAAACTTACACTTGGTCTAACTAGAGAGATAGATCAGTTATAAAAAATAATGGATTGTTTTTTGGGAAACTTTGACTTTAAATTTATGTTTTTTTTAACTCATAATTGTATTGTTAAGTCTATTCTCGCTAATGAGACTGTCGCCATATTTTCCTGTCATCAAAATTATTTATTGGATTTCTTGAACACTTATTTCATTCGCCCTAGCTCCAATGGCCTGCGAAGTGTACTTATTTTTAGCGTATGTATGTGTGTGATATTACATTAATATAGTATTTTAATTTGAGATTCGTTCGTTTGATTTTTGTATGGTTGGGAATATTTTTCAGTAAATATTTTTTTGGGCCAATACTAGTGTTTTTAATGTTCAACGACACCGCCAAACTGCTTTGTCCGTAATTGAGTACTAGACTATTAGAATGTAATTCAATGCGATACGCTAACAAAAATATCTAGTAATTGACCTCAAAGAAACTTAAGTCATATATAAAAATACATAAAAGATATATTTAAAATCTTTATTTACAAGAATCTAACACGCATATATAAATTATACCTTAGTCTAACGTTATTTACAGTCTTAATATTACATTATTTAATTTGACGCTGCCTGCGTGCTGTAGCGCGGTCGGCGGTCGACTGACGCGGGGCGGCTCTAAGCTTCATTGAAGCTAATTGGTGGGGGGTGCGCCTGCGCAGCCTACAGTATCGCGTCCACTGCGTGGATCACGCCGTTCGTCGCGGGGATGTTGTGCGTAATCACTTGCGCGTTGTTCACTTTGATGCGACCTGAAAAGTTATGAAATTATGGTATCATACAATGCCAACATTTTTGTATAACTTATTCCTTAAGTAAACTAAACAAGTGTAGGAAAGGAAAGCTTTCAATTCGGTTGGTTACTTCTGCCCAAAAATAGTATTATTAGTATTAACGATAATGGTATCATCAAATACTTAGAAATATTTCTCAATAGTGGCTAAACTAAATATTCGTTATTTTTATAAAAAAAAAACAAATTCACTTTAACAGACCAATTCAAGCAACAATTCTCATCAACACAACCACTCACCAGCATTCTTCTGCAGCGTTAAGGGTTTAGCGTCCTCCATGGAGTTCCTGAGCTGGTAGTACCGCATGCCCGCACTGTAGAGCGTGCCGGGCAACACGTGTCGCGCCACGAAGGCGCGCGCGCCCGCCGCCTCGCCCAGCCGGGACAGCTCGGCCGGCGACATGCGGGCGAACGCGGCGTCCGTAGGTGCGAATACCGTGTAGGTTTTGCTTTCTGGAATTATAGAGTGTGGGTTAAATGTTAAGTTTTACTAGGGATTGTGCGAACGTGCTATGTGGGCTACCTAATGTACCACAAGTGAGGCAGCTTTTTTGTTGAATCACAAACGTTATTCAGATAAAAGTAGTTCTTAAATGTCCCTAATGTAAAGGGAATGTAGAGACACTCATGGTAAGATTAAAAAATAGTTAACAATATAGAGAAATATACTGTTTGCGAATATATACAATAAATTTGTAGAGTAATAGGAATATTACACTGACCTGTCAGCGTATCTTCGAAGCCGCTAGCCTGGATCGCCTTGAGGAAGGTGGTGAACCTCCTGTCCCTGTCAGCCTGCAGTGTTTGTACCAAGTCTCCGACTGGCAGCGGGAACATCACGCGGTCTACTGCATGTGCTATGCCCTGATGATACAAGAGGAGTCACATTATTTTGAGGAATATTGATTAGTTAAGAAACAATAAATTTTTAAATTTTAAGTACTAAAATTTTCTCCATGTTCGACGGAAATGGAGGCTATAGTCGCTATGGTTAATATTCTGCACTAATTCTTATTGCGCCAGACTGATTCGTATTCCTAAAATAAAAACACTGAATGGATTGCAAAAGCTTGTCTATAAACACAACGCCTGTCAATGTTCTCGAGCAACTGTACTGTACTGTTCAGACTATTTTGCAGGCGTCTTGCACTTGCACTTTGAACACTTTCTATTAGACTAGCCAAGATTTACCTGTGGTATATGTATATCCTTTTTATCATCAAGCACTCGGGCACCGTTGATGGTGGTGACGCGGACTTCGTTCCACTCGACGTCGTGCATATCATACTGGTTGACGCGGAGCTGCGTGCCGGCGAGAGAGACCCCCGTCATCTCGTCCTGCAGAGAGGCGATGTCGAAGGCTCCGGGGATCACGTGGTGCAGGAGTAACTGAGAATTGGTGAAATTTATAAGTGATAACCCTAATATATTAATGTGATACGATCATTGTAGTTGAGTGTTTTTGCATCTTACTTCAAAGCAATGTTGGTTATTAGGCTTTTCGGGGTTTTTATTGTTTAAAGTCTACGTACTAGTCTTAAATCAAATAAGTATAATCATAATGTTGAAATTCTCATAACACGCCTCACTTGACTATAATTACGCCTACAGATAGAGCGGTGAGAAGTCGCGTGACCAACAATAAAATTGCACGCTTCTTCATTACCTGTCAAGCAAGTCACATACAAGATAAGCAATATCTACTCACACCACTGAGCAGCCTAGGGTTGTCACGGAACTTTTCCTCAGCCTTGTCGGGGCCGCCGAGCTGTACGAGCAGCGTTCTAAACGCCTTGTCAGTTGGGACGAAGATGGTGTACGGACCTGTCTCGTTCAGGATCGAGTCCAGACCTGACTGGCGCAAGTACTTCGCCGTCGCGAACAGGCCATTCTCTTTCAGAATGTCCACGAGACCAGGGTTGCCCGATGGGGGCGCCTGCCTTGGCACGTTCACCGTGCTCTCGCTTATAGTAGGAGCAAGCGTACTCGAGCCAATCACAACTAGATCTTTCTCAGAGGAACGGTATGGAGTGGTGTTGATGATGGGCGATAGCGTTGAGCTAGGGTATGTGATTCTTGGTGTTTGGCTGATACTGTTTCTGCTGGATGAGAAGTCAAAGGCTGGTGTACTGGATTTCGTGTTGTATCGTTCAGTGCTTGACACGGTCACGGTAGACGGGAAGTGAGTCTGTGTTTGTGCTGTGTTTCGAGAAGACTGGATGGAAGACTGGTAGACGGGCGCCTGAGTGGTGTGGGTGGCGGGGATGGTGTGGCCGGTAGAGCCGTGGTTGTTGGTGCTGACGAAGGTTGAGTAACTTGATGGATGGTGGGAGGATTCCGCAACGTAGTCCGTTGTTTCCGTAATAGGAGCCGCTGTGGTTGAACTAAAGATAGAGTTAGATATCTTAGTTTGTCCTGGAAGCTGAATTTCACCGTTTTTAATTTTCTTGAGGATGTTCTCAACCTCGGGACCTTCCTCAGTTTGCTGGCCATTAGCTTTGACACCCTTCACCTTAAAGGATCCGTCTTCTTGTTCTTCTAGGAATACGAAGGTGACCTTCTTCTTATTCTGAAGTTCATTGGGAGTTTTAACTTCCTCGAGTTTTCCATTATCAGCTTGCTTGATGAGCTCGAAGTTCGCACCGGGCGGTAAAATACCTTTTGTTAGGTCTTCAATGGATACGCGACTTTCTTTTTGCGGTTCGATTTGAGCAGCAGCCATGATTTGAGCCAAGTTGGAGCTGTCAGCACTGATGGCACCCTTAGGGATCAGGTTTGGGTTTGTTGTTCTAATCACCTCGTACTTTTGCCCGTTGAGTGAGATTTCTCGAGATGAGAAGTTCTTTCCGCTGTAGTCTTCAGGGTTCTCAGCAAGAGCAACTTTAAGCTGTTTCAAGATATCAGGTTTCTTGAGTAATTCAGCGCTCTTGGCTCTCAGGCTGTCGTCAAATCCTTTCGTTTCGCTCTCTTCCAACAGGTTCTTGATCTCGTTGTAAAGTTTCTGCTTGTTTCTGTCCTGGGGAGGGTTCCTAGGTTTAGGTTTCGGGCGAGGTCGGTACCTTGGGGTTGGTGTTGGTGGTGGTGGGGGTGGGGTTGTCGTGGTCGTGGTGGTAGTCGTTGTCGTAGTGGTTGTAGGGTGGTCCCTTTCGTATAATTCTATAGCTTTTCTAAACAGGTTCGTCTCATGTGGTAGAATTGGTCGCCGCCTTTCTACATTTCTGTTGTAATACTCGTCATAGTTTTCTGTTGTCGTATATGTAGGAACTGATTTTGTCGCTTGTTTCTTAACAAATTCGTCGTGCAGTTTCTCTACCTTTTCCTGCTGCTTCTGCTGTTGTTTTTGCACAAACTCCTGGTGTTTTTGAATAATACGCGCCCTCTCCTGTAGCTCCTTCAGTTTTTCCAGATTCTCCTTGGACTGTTGTTCCAGCAACTCCTGAATCTGAGATGCTTGTCCGTTGGAGAACACGGGTTGTTGGCCTAAAGTCTGCTGGAAAGGGAGTTGTGCGTTGTTTTGGTTGTGATTGAAATTCTGCGGGGCTAGGTTCGGCGCGGGCTGAATAGTAATCGGATTCGGTTGGCTGAAGATAGGCTGGTTGATAGGTTGACTGATGGGCTGGTTTTGTGCCGTCGAAAGAGTGGGGAGGAAGGCTTGCTGGGTAGGTCGCTGTTGATTGATATTGACCGTGTTCACAGGGATACTTGGCTGGAAGGTGGGAGCGTTCTGCTGAATGAGTCCATTCTGGTAGGTCGGGATTGTAGGAAGCGGTTGAGACAGAATGTTCTGTGTTTGAGGAGGGATTTGCCTTATGTTCTGCTGTGGTTGGAAGTTGTTCTGCAGTACAGGTGGGTTGACACTCGACTGTGGGTTGAACTGATAGTTGTTGTTCTGTATCGGCAAGTTGTTGGGGATGTTTGGGATGTGGTTGTTAAACTGTGGCACGTAAGATTGTTGTTGTTGATTGATTTGTTGCTGTTGCTGTTGTTGTTGTTGGGGGAATATGGACTGTTGGAACTGGACTGTGGGGGGAGGGCTTGTGATTAGTCCTTGCTGTGGCTGGAAGCTCTGCAGCGGTGAGCTCAGCCCGAACCTTGTTTGGTGCTCCGTAAACCCTGGATGCGGTAGCGAGGCCTGTCTTCGTCTATCGAAGTCATTCTCTACCTGAAATAAAGATAATACAGCTATTATTTAAATTAATTAACTTTTATAAAACTATCTAATTAAAAACTTTTTAATGATCGTCTTGCATGTTTTAGTAAAATTACTTCAGTTTGTTAAAAAAAATTGCATGAACAAGCATAAATTATTAATATCATCCATATTACGTAGGTACGAGTACATATAATATTTAAATACAATATGTCAATGATCATTTACTTTAAATGCTGAACGGCAATTAAAACATAAAATTACAAAATCCGTTATTCAACAAGCCTCTTTTGTCTATTCCTTTTAATTTGACAATCAATTGTTATAAACCTAAATAAAAAATAATTAACTGTCATTTCGTTACATCACTTCACACTTCTCACTTCAAACCGGAATTCATCATACAAAATGATGAAATTAACATTTATTTAACGTTTCCTTTTCATTAGCGACTGTTGTTTATGCAAATAAGATGTCGCTTGCTCGAGAGCAAACAAAGGATTGTCTCAGCTTCCTAAGTTGCAAAACTAAGAACAATTACATAAACTACTTGATATTGTATCTACGAGTGCTTTTGAAGTGAGATATAGGATATAGTTAGCTAGTCGTGGGGAGTAAATGGCCAGTTACGTAACGAAAGCCTTTCAAATGGACCGCTGTTTTACATTATAACTGTTTTCCGAAAGGTGATGTTAACAGTAGAATGTATTACAAACATGATATATTTTTATAGCAAAATTAGCTGTGGTGCGTGACCTCGGTCGCGTGGCTCAGAAGATAAAAGTAAGGATTTTTTAAAACTGGTTTATCAGTTTTAGTAATTTTTGTAACTAAGTCAATTACTGATCTATTCCTGTTCATAACTCGATGGTATCCTATAACCTCGATATTTCGGCCATGTACCACTGAAAGTATTTTTTCAAATATATAATAAATATGTAGTAATAGGAGTTTCTGAGATTAATGCGTTGTAACAAACAAATAAACCGTTCAGCTTGAATATTAGTATAGATAGCTAAGTCATAGCATAATTATATTGATTAAGATAAAGAAGTTTTGCTGTCCATGTTTTTATCTCTCAAAACCCTTCTCGGTTACCTATAGTGAGAAGGAGTTAGAGAGCGCTTAGAGATCTAAACTGCTAGCACATTAAATTGACACTACGACTTTTCAGCAAGAAATTACCGCATCTCAAAAACACATTTTACATCAAATAAACATTATTTAACCTAACAATACATAAACTATAAGAACACTAACATTTAGTAGATATTGGACAAATGGCGCGTTACCTCGCGAAGCGCGTGGAGCTGAGGAATGCGCTTTCTTGTCGCCGATGCGTCACGGACAGGCGAATCTGCCCGAGATGCGTCGCGGGAGCGCGTGTCTATTGCATTGTTTATGATGCTAAATGACTGTGGGTGGTCGTTTGACAAAAAGTATTGAACGGTTGTAGTGATACCAGTCTGTTGCTGGCCAATTGGGGAAGGCTTTTTCTCGTATGGGCTTGAATTGAGCATTGAATTTGCTTTGATAATGCGTTTTTATCTTACAAGCTTTTTATTTTTGACTTGGGGTCAGCTTCCAGTACCTTGAACCGGATTCAGCTAAGTACCAATGTTTTACAATTTACAAGGAGCGACTGCCTATTTGACCACTGGCCCTTGGTTAGACTGGTTTCCAGACTTTTCAAGCGTCCGACTGCCTGTACCTAACGACTGTCAAGGATGTATGAATAACAGCCGGTACCCACAATTTAACGTGCCTTCCGACACATGGAGGAATTTGGTACGACAAAGATGGTCACCCGTCTACGGACCACGGGATAAAAATATAGAGGTAGAAGACATCTCATATTCCCAATTTATATATAATCAACTTTGAAGTTGATACTAATTACGTGTGTTGAGGAAAATGCAGACTGGTAATGTAGAACCCCTTATCAAAAAAAATAACATTCTCCATAACCACACTCCATAAATTACCAAATAGTTATCAAACATTATGTAATTACTAAATTACTATTAGCTATGCGTGATGCCCTTCTATTTTCTAATTCGAAACACGTTCATTAACACTAGTTACGTCACCATGGTTTATCCGCTTGTATAATTCTCAATTCACCATGCAAATGATAGTTTAACACTACAAATATAAATATTTAAAAGTAAATAAAGAAAGTAGTGAGCAGGTTTGTCAGTAAACATTCAGTTGGCGGCAACGCAGCGGAGAAAATGATTATACAATGATGAATAATACATGCTAACGATCTGCGCAAGAGTCGGCGAACTACGTGTCACTTAAGTGTTGATTTTCACGGTCCAAGGACGTTTCGATTAATTTTGGAATACAGCAAAGAATACGGTCACAGATAATAACTAATTTATGCTCATAGTGATCTGATTAAGTCATTTTTTCAATCATTAATTTTGATGGAGGGACCCTCAAATAACATACATACCTAGAAATTAAAGAATTTTGAAGAAAGTTAATTGTTTGCAATATAATTTTTGATTCAGTTAAATTATCAATTCAAAACATAAAATTGAACTAAAATTAGGTGATTTTTTCTTGTACGAAATAAAACCGGCATTTTACGGCTACATATTTTTATTTTTTAACCGATAAGTGTGAGAAGGTATTTTCATTCCGATAATAAATACTTCCTGTTTACTTTCTTTTAATTTTCTTTAAGTAAGTAAATTAAATAAGTTATCTTATAATATCTACACGTGCTTACATCCGGGAGAAAAGCTTTAATTAATAATAATTGACGATATAAGTATCAAACCTCGATCATAAATAAATTTCTTGTGGTTATGTTAATTTTTAATATAGGTATAATAAGTTGGGATATACATATGATTTTAATATGTTTGTGTATGTGTATTATCTTCATACACAACATTTACATAATTTAAGTTATTAAGATGCAAATCATGAACTTAAAGATCACTTCTAAATTATCTCCATAAGAGATTAAAAATTTAAATTAATAATTTGGAAACACTGGTTAAGTGCGAGTCGGACTCATAACTTATTATACTTATTATTAACTAAAACTTATTATTTATGACCTTACCAACCATTACCTAACTTCGGAGTTTATTTTAATTACTTGTTATAACTGTTGGTAAAAAAATGAGTATCAGCTATCACGTTTCTTGAGAATGCAGGAGTCTGGAAACAAAAGGGCGGATACACAGCGGACCTTTACGAATAGGGTTCCATGACCGAAAAAAACCTGACGCTGACTGAAGCCGAGGACCGGGAGTTGGCACGCAACTAGGGAGGCTTTTAAACAGCAGTGCCACCAGAAGCTCGCAATTAATTTATTGATTGAGATCGCTGGCAGGAGTTGGATGCGAGCTGCCAAAGACTGATCTCGATGGCGTGCAATTGAGGAGGCTTATGTCCAGCAGTTTTATAACGAATATGGGCTGATGATGATGATGATTGATTGAGATAAAATGAACCAACAGACAACATCTAAATTATTTATCTTTAGTTAAGTTAACTAACTAAAAGATTATAGTAATCCCACACTCTCCTAACTTCACTTCTCTTTAACTGACAGCCAGTGATTGCTAATGACGTAAATGTTACACCCAGATGATATTACATCTCGGTAACAGCACATAATATAAAGTAGATCGTCGACCTGCGCAGGCGCCGGCATAATGAGTCGTGACGTCATACTGGTGAAATTAGTGATGCTCCGGAGTTTGTGATGGGGATTCTTATTAGATTAAAATAACATTCTTTTGTGATTAATGATCGAGCTAGTAATCGTGACTCGTTTCGGTAATTCGGTAATGTTTTTTTTTTCTTTAAATTAATTAATTTTTTATGCGTATCAAAATGCAATAATGGATCATCATCATCATCATCATCAGCCCATATTCGTCCACTTCTGGACATAGGCCTCCCCAATTGCACGCCATCAAGATCCATCTTCGCCTGCTCAATAATTTATACAGAATATAATTTACATAGAAATAAAAGAGATTTTCAGTCGCAGAAAAACTTAGCGATTACTTAATTACCGTTATTTCTGTCAGATAGGACTTGTGATTATGTTTCCAACGATATATCAAGCAATTTAAACTAGTAATTACATATAAATACATTAACGTTATGTAGTATTTGTACTATATGTAGTCATAGCAACACCTCTATTTCTCGACTTACGTTAATGAAGATGATTTATCAAGCATCTAATACGCGTTCATCTGTATATCAAGCTTAGCGTGCAACAATGTTTATGATCTATATAAAGTCGTCAGACGATCGATTGCACAACTTTCGACCATACATTACATTTGTTGCCAGAACAATAAATCTTTGCATCTGTGTTGACAGTTGCTATTGCCTATATAAGTCTATTCACCTCCTTGCTTTACTAATGGTCTAAAAGGAAATGGTGGAAAACGAAATATAAGTAGATTAAGATTTGTACGGTGATATTTTGGTAATGACATCGTCATTATAGAATTTCCCAACTATGTTGGTGTTGGCTTCCAGTGATACCGGATTCAGCTAAGTACCATGGAACGGGAGTTGTTCACCCGTTTCTTCACCCAGTTACTTAGTTAATAGTAGCTTAACCTGCGATCAATTAACTTGTACAGTTCTCATTTTGGCAATGACATTCATGAGTAAAAAAATATGTGTTTTCTTTATATAAGTGCTGATGCAATAAACTTTTGTAGTCTTGACCTACTCAATTGGGAATCGCATTTATATATTTTTACAGATTGTTCTAAAACTGTAATGTAACATAGACAAATAATATGCAAATGGCCAGTTTTAAGGCGAAGGCAATTAAGTATTCTGCCACAACTGTCATAATATTCAAATGAGGTTTCATTTGAATTTCGCTTTCCTTAATTGTTTTCGCCGATAGTCGTGTAAATCTAGATAGTTCGTTACTTCGTAGCCAAGTAAGGCATAGCATTACTAAAATGTACTGACAGAAAGTTGGCTTTCGCCATTTTGTGGAAACTGCAGTAAACCATTGTTATTCACATGGCAGGCCGAAGTAAAGGCTGTGACATTCTTGAAATCGTTTATAATTTTAATGAAGTGAAAGCCGCTAATTTTGACAGGATTATGTTGATACAATGCTTAATTTAATTTGCATGTGATTTTATCTGAGAGACCCATCTTATTTTGGAAAGCGCTTGTCGTGAAGTTACGTTTGGTGTATTCGATATAGCTTATTGATAAAAGAGTATCAATATTCCACCTGATATTAAAGTTCATTATCAGTTGAACCATTATCGCTTAATTAATCTCGAAAACGCATTGATTACCGGTTCGAAATAATTGTCCGCGTAACAACACCACTTACCTACCGTGCTATCACTTAACTACAAAAATATCTATCTATGTCTATTATTAACAAGTCTGAAAAGTACGACAAAACATTTTCCTGTCTATAAAACAGGAATAAAACGTAAGTCGTGTTTAAAGTATGTAATCACGCCTAATCATCCCAAACCGTAATAAGTAAGTCATCATAAGTATCACACTTGACGATAAAAAAAAGTTTTGTAATAGAGAACGGACCTCTCAAATTACAGATAATATATTTTTAAAATTACAATAAACGGATATCAGTGTTACTTACACGCAAGTATATAATTACGTTGAATGTCGGCGACCTCAGCACAATGGTATAAAACAGAAAGCTCTTTGGAACTTGTTCTCGCAGTGAAAGTGTCGATCTCCGTGAGATATTCGTGACTATTAATAATAATATAAGAATATTTGCGAAACTAATCGATATATTATTTTAGTTGAGTAGAGATTTATTTATTAAATTATACGGTATATTTTTATTACAATTTGGCAGGTAATGCTTTTGCATGTAAGATGATGCAATTTAAAAAAAAAACTGACATTTCACATCCATACACTACAATCAAACGAAATTAAAAAAAAAACAACAATGTTAGCAAATAGTCCGCCAAAAAATATCTATACTTAGGTACTATAAATCTATTCTTTATGTAAAAACTACGTTTGATACTTTCGTATTTTATTTATTTTCAATTTTTTAACATCCTGAGAAGATGCAATAATTTGATACACCATTTCTTGTACATTACAGTGCAATTGCAACATGACACAAACGCGTTTGAGGATGAATAACTATTTGAAATTGGAATACTAGTTCGTACCAACCTGTAACTATTTATGGTAAAAGGTGTATTGCAATGCAAATGGCCGCCGTCAGCGATACCGATGCAACATTCTGTATTTCTGTGTGAAATTTCGAAATTTAGAGAGATTGCGGAGATGGTATCTAATACTATAATTCCAGTCCATTACGCAAACGACAGTCGTAACGGTTAAGACATTTCTTTTTAACTCATTAATTAAAATCGTCGTCTATTTGACTTGAATTTCGTAATAATGAGTCCATTATTTGCATAAGATTCTAGATTTTCGCACGTTTTAAAGTTGTCACCTAGACTTATATTTCGTGTGAAATCTTAATTATTTCGAAATTATTATATAACTAATTATCTAAATCTGACTAACATAATCCATCATACTAATCATCTTACTTCTTATCCAGGTGTTATTTTGGTCTTACTGGGATAACGTGAGCTTTTTAACTATTCGTCAATATAGTAAGGTAATGTATCGTAAACTTTTTTTTCGGTAGCGAAGGCAATATTAAACCAACAAAATACCAACCAACTTTTGCATTTCTGTATTCATGTTAAATACTTAGTATTAAACTTAGTCTGGTCGTTTACCTGTTTCCTTGGTCATAATTTTGTAATCTGTGGTTGAGGCGGTTTTAAGTTTAATTTGCAAGTTGCAAAATTAAAGGTACCTAGGTAATAAGTAACAACTGCCATGTTGTTTAACTTCTTTTAAATCGAAATAGGATTTTGCAATCTAGACTTCCTAGCTGTCTTATTATAGACGCTATTTATTTGTATTTAGAATTTTCAAACATTAAACAGTACAAACATAGATCTCAGTTCATGCCTCTGAGCACTAAGTCAGTGTTCACATCACATGCTCAGGCGCACAAAAGGTGAAAGTAGCTTGACACACGCGAGATTCACGCTTCACTGTAATTAGGCTATTAATTACAAACATGCTTAAAATTACGCACATTAGGAAAGCTAGCGAATAGTTTCCGACCACTTCCGAATTTTGCCGATGTTTCACGAAGTAGGTACCAACATAATTGTTATTTGACAGAAAAAAGGTTGAATGCTTTTTTTTATTTGTCTGTCGTGCGTAGAAAATAAGAAGCGTGATTTGAATATAAAAGTACAATTGTCTGTTAAAACCTTATTACAATGGTGATGGCTTTTACTTTTTTGCTCTATATTTTTGTATTCGATTCGCATGCGCGCAAATAATGTTTTTCATTTTATTTGAATTAATTTCTGCGCAATATTTTATAAAACTATACGGGCTCAATATAAATGTTTTACTTCCAGAACACATTTTTATTCAAAGTCTTCCGTAGTTTTTTAAAACAGAAATAAAAAACGAAAACTACGTGCGTAAGCAGCGTAAATGATGCAATAAAAAGAATGAATCACCATCATTGAACGACAATAATTATACATAACCAAGCTCATTTAAACAACGTATTGCCCATAGACAACGTAATTTTGCTTTCTAAACTCTACATTATTCTCTATGCGTCTAAGTTCAAGGCACCGCCATGTTTACTCAAACGATTCGAGTAATTAACTCGATTTATCTTCATTCGATTTAATTAATTGCTCTTTTATGTAATTAATTATTTCCTTAGAGTTTATTGCGGATACCAGTCTTTAATATTGATTTGTGATTTAGTATTGGCTAAATTAATCGATTGTTGGGTAAATATCGATTTAAGTAAGAATTGAGCTCTACTTATTGACTTAAAAGTTTATTTGTGCAATTTAACCACTCAATATAGATTGCATTTTTATTTGGATAGAAGTTGAAGTGAGAAAAAAGTTATATTAGATATTTTTTTTATTATCTCCAGAAATTGTTCTCAGAATAAAACCCTAAAATAATCGTCTTTTTCGTCTCCGTATTTTTCCTATTTACTGGGTCTTTAATAAATGTATGAATTGACCTACGTAAGTGAAAAAAAAATGCAACATTAAGTTCGTAAAATCAACGAAAGAAGGTCTTTAAATATTCAACACTTTCCTACCACATTTCACCTAAACATCACCGAGTTCACGAAACACTCGGACAGTAGGCCATTCATAATTATAAATGTCGTGACGAGTCACACTCTATTGGGTATCAGAACATTCTCACTATCATAAAAACTAAAACTACCAAATGACTATGACTTGATGCTAAAAATAGTACGAAAAACATGTAAGGCGTGTTGTCTTATGTAAGTTTAAGTGTTATGAAACTCGGAGAAAGGCGAAGTGTCCTCTTACACATGTGTGGAGCCTTCGGAATAGGATATAACGGTCATTGACATACTTTAACATGTCTATAAATCAAATAGACAACTACAACACGCCCCTTTTTTAACTTCTATTTTTGATTTTTCTTTTCAACGACTTGATTGTTTTTTTATTAAAATGTGTTGTTAAGTTTTAAGTTTTGTCGTTAAATAAATGAATTCATTTGATTATAAATAATATTTGACATTAAACCTATCAGACTGAATAAATTACTAATTACATTTATAACGCATTCAAACGCAACGTTTTTTTTTTTACTTTAGAACGATGTGCAAAGAACCCAACGCTTTGATCTTAACTACACAATTTGAAGATTAAGTTCCGATATCTAACTCATTTAATATTATAGGTACCAACATACCAGTTTATTAACTTAAATAAATATAGTCTCAGTGTCATTGCCTAACTAATTGACAATTAACACATCATTAAAACAATTGAAACGCGGTAACAATACAGTACTGTGTAAACAGTATTGAAAGATAAAATCTAGTCGTAAGAAAAAGTTGGTACCTTGACACAATAAATATAATGGAACGAACAAAAAAACTCATTAGGAAGGTTTTTAATGTCGCTGCAGTTAAATGGTTTGGGTAATATTTAATTTTTAAATGAAAACTTATGTGGATACATGTATGAACTAGCTTTTGCCCGCGACTTCGTTCGCGTGGACTTCAGGTTCGTTCCGAAACCTCAAAAATTGTAGCCTATGTGTTATTCTGATGTATAAGCTATACTGTGGTAAAGTTTCATTCAAATTCATTCAGTAGTTTTTACGTGAAAGAGTAACAAACATCCATACATCCATACATCCATACTTACAAACTTTCGCCTTTATAATAGTAGTAGGATAATGGTAGTCTCTGCCCAAATATCCTGATAAATTAAACTTACACTGAAATTACTTTACTCGTCAACCGATTACACGATTAGGTACACTGATAAATATTTCAGGTGATCAATAAAAGGTGTTGCTAGCTGACTAACATTATAGATTAGTAATGAGTTTGTTTACATTAAAATAAAATCTGTTGGACACACACGGACCGCGCGAGCTGTACGCTTACTTTTTGTGTAAAATACAGCCGTTTGGGCTGTGGAGAGCGAAAGTACAAAATATTGCCCTTTTCCTTACAAAGTCGAGTAGAACGAGCTTTTATAAGGTATTAAATAGTTACGTATAGTTGTCAAACAAATCTAGCAATTAAATAGAAACAATTAATGATGACAAATTGACCGATCATGTGTCGTATCCATTCCGGTAGAAATGCAAGAAACACGCGAACAACACATTTGTAACGTTACAAATATCCGGATGTCGGACTTAAACTGATTTGTAACCGAAGACCAAACATTGTGTTCATTGCGACGTGCTTCAACAATTAGACAATCTTGAGGAAATTCCTGATAACCATTTCACCGAATGTGTAAACATTATGTTTAGTAACTATCTGACAGCTATCTTTTCACATGGTGTCCGATTTATCCGTTGTAGTGTTGTACTTACTGCCAAGATAAAGATCCTGCGTTCAAATCCCAGCACGCATCAATCTTTTTGAATGACTAAATTTTATGTAAAATTGGCACAAATTGAGGGAAGTCGATGTCGAGCAGTGGACAACGATAGGCCATGTTGATTGAGTTAGAATTCTGTAGGTAATTGCTATCTAAATTTTACATCCAGCGATCTTTTTTACGCAACTGCCTAGAAATGTAGAGTAGTCGTGACTAAACTTTTATATTATCTGTTTGATTAAACGCAACTTAATTTATTGGTTTTAAATTGCTAAGTAAGTTAGTAAGTATATTTTAATAAACTAACAGTTGTGTACAGTTGTGTGTGCTATCCAAGCAACCATGAAATAATATGTTAACGAAATTTACTCGCATCTTAATGAATCCTATTGTATTACAATAAATTACGATGCAATAGAATTATCTCATTTCTGTTTACCTTCCGTTAGAAACTTAGTTAAATAAGCTAATGTTATTGTTATTATATAATTAAAGGATGAAGTAATTCTTGACTGTAAATGTCCCACAGCTGGGGACAGACCCATATCCAAGTGGGGAAGGCTTGAGCGATCACCAGTCTAGATCGATGCCTGTATTGGAAATCCAGGTTTCCTTTGTTGTTCCTCGATTGTTCTTCAAGCATTATAGCTATTATCGTTTGACATCGGGAAAATAGTAAATGAATGGCAATTACGGTCATTTATAGTCCACTATTGACAATAGTACATAACACCACACTAAAGACCAAACAAAAGTGTCTATTATGGCGTCCTTATTTTTAAATACAGTTCGTTTCATTTTAAAAAGTCATTTACCGGTGTGCCGTATTGATTTGATAAGTCCAAGCAATCAACCCTTTTTTTTTGTGAGGCGGGGGAATCCTCTAGGACACTCGCGTTTTCGGAGGAAGGAACGGGTAGTGGCAGACGCTTTTATGTCGGTGTATGGCAATGCGTTGCGAACCTTCATAACAAGCATGCGAACCTAGCTTAGGTACTCTTTGGACAATCGTACACGAGGCAACGCAAGTGTCGAGGTAACTCTCATTCATCTACTACCACCCCTTATACATAGAGGCTCCAGACTCCCCCCCCCCACCTCCCCAGAGGATCCAGAACATCCAGCACCGTCTTATACAATGAAAAAATAACAACATCATTTCATATTTCGTTACTTTAAAATATATACCTACCAAACATCAATTGCAAACAGTTTTAGTTCCGGTATCTATAATCAAATTATGGTGAACAACTGATTACTATGATGATACAACGGTGACCTTCTTGTATTGGGCAATACGGTTACCGGTCCGCAGCCGTCTGCCGTCACTAATCTAGCCTAGATTTGAAGTGGTTTTGGATTGGATCTACATGGGATAACTATTACGACACTGTAGATAATTTTTTTATTGAAATACTAGCTGTTGCCTTCAGGCCTGAACGCTACAATTGGAAAATGATCCCGTGGGAACATAAAATCGGGACAGAAACTAGCCGATGTGTTAATAATATTATGTTATGGTTATAAACTATCTCCATGTACCAAGTTTCGTCGAAATCCGTTTTACGTGAAAGAGGAACAAACATCCATACATACAAACTTTTGCGGTTACAATGCTTTGAGTATAGCGTCGTCTTTCTTCCACATCCCCAATAGTATACGACACGGTGGTATACCTTCTGATAACCCATGCCACTGGTTAACATACTAACACTAATGGTTAGAGTCAACAGAGACCGGAGTACTAGAATGCATGTAAAGGATGCAACCAAAATAGTTTGTAAAGTTGTTAACTTTTTGGAAGCTCATGTTCATCTTATTTACTCATTCTGGCGCTGTACAGTGATGCAGTATGCTTTCATTGGTATAAAGTTTCTTGTTCGGACGCAACAAACTCTATGTGCACGGATAGCCGAGTGGTTGATATCACTACGCCAAACGCACAGTGCGCAACGTGTCGCGGGTTCGATCATCGCGTTGTTGTAGTTTTGAATATTCGTTACCCCTTTTAATTTTTAAGTTTTTAGTTCTGGACTCTTTTCCAAGGCAAAACTTTAACTACAACGGCACGGACACGAAAGTGTTAAAGATATCTCTTCAATTTATCAAAATAACCAGTGCTGTGCAGCAGCAATTAACTTACATAAAAAAGTAACGAATCATGTACGTAATCAAACAGCAATCGGTAAAACTATCGGAACTAGAATCGATTCTCTATTCAGATAACCGATTACATAGCATGATTTATGGGTGTATTCTTGGTATTCATAAATCAATATATATGTATCTGGGATAATAAATTTTAATCGATACCAAACACGCGAATTTTAATACATGCTTTCGACGCGTCTGTAATTAACAGTGGCTTTCTTCCGGACCGCTAGAGATGCCATAAACGGTTTTTTTTATGCGGATGTGCAATAATTTTAAATATTTCAGTTAATGTTGAATTTTTTTATGCAAGAAATTAGTTATTTTATTAATTTAATTATTTCTATTTTTTAAAAGACAGTAAATTAAAAAAGTAGTACTTACTCTCGGTCCGGTGATGGCGCACACCGCATGCGCCAACAACAAAAACTGACAAATGCTGCCCCTCATACTGCTCTCAAAAACCAGAGCGGCTGAGTATCATCACACAACACACCACTATCCTGTCAGAATACGTCCTTTGCCACTATCTGACAAAAAAAACACTGCACGTCACTTTGTTCCGAACTCAAAAATTAAAAAATAAATTTCAAATTCGGCGCTGGCCGCTGAAGACGTCACGAGTGTCAGTAGGACGGCGCTGTTCGCGGCAGACGCACGGTGCGGGAGTCGGCACGGCAATAGCGCGAGCGGCGTGCACCTGTCCGTTTTACCACCCCTTCTCCTCGTACCCCTTCTCGTTTCGAAAGGACCCATCGGAGACGAGAAGTAAAACAGACGCGAGATGTTAATTGAATATTGCGTCAAGTTTATATTATTGTGGGTCAGATACATCTTGACAATAATCATTATTGACTCATCATTTTACGAATGAGGTTGGTACTGACTGCGTGTCTGTTTTTAATATAAATAGAAAATATTTCACATCATTCTAAAGTGTAATTATAATACTTAGATAACATTATATTTAAATGATGTTCAGACTACTTCAGACTGAGATAATCTAGATTCTTGTTGAGTAACACTCGTGAGATTCGTTGGTTTTCTGCAGTGGATAGAGTTGAGTCCTATAGTGTACATTAGTCAAACAAACTAGCATTTTGCATACTTTTTTATGTAGCCCAGTATTAGGCAAGGGCCCAAGTCCTTCCACGATTCTCTACTGGGCCATATTCAAGCAGCCCACCGACCACGACGACGTGGTCCATACCCTGGCTGGCTTTTGCCCAACAGCCACTGTCCATACTCCTGACATTGCATAACTGCGGTATAAAATTAATTAGGCAAGTTTAAAACAGAAGCAATATTCCAATGCCATATACAACTGTTTCCAACTATCTATTAAGGTAGATCGTTATCAGTGTGAGAAGAGACCTTAGCCCTAATTTGTATGGTACACGCTGAATTAAAAAAGCTATTATAACTAGCTCGATTGTATCACAGCAATTACACGGTATCTAATGACAATTCATCAGTAACCTATAACTTAAACATAATGTTCGTTATGGTGTGAAGCACATTGGAATATATCTTTGCAAAGAGCTCGTGGCTAAGCTATAACCAAATAAGTGAAACGATCACAGGTTAAGCTATGCTTGACGCAGTTGGTCCGTAGATGGGTGACCATCTTTGTCATAACGATGACCATCTTTGTTCCTCCGTGTTTCGGAAGGCACGTTAAATTGTGGATCCCGGCTGTTATTCTTACATCTTTGACAGTCGTACAGGTGGTCAGAAGCTTGAAAAGTCTGACAACCAGTCTAACCAAGGGGTGTCGTGTTGCCCAGGTAACTGAGTTGAGGACGTCAGATAGGCAGTCGCTCCTCGTAAAACACTGGTACTTAGCTGAAACCGGATAGACTGGTAGTCGACCCCAACATAGTAGGGAAAAGGCTAGGCCGACGAAAAAAAAGTGGCTGTTGAAAAATATAAAATCGAAACATATTGTATGGTTTATAACAGGGTTCTAAATGAAATTATTCCCTGCACACATACAATATTATTGACAATAATGTTAATTTAGGATAAGAAATGTTCGTATGCTTTGACATGCAACTGTTTTTTACTTTTAAATATAGATAATTGTCAATGTTGTTACATATCACGGTATACTACTGTCTTTACAAGGCTTACGTCAAGAATACTTCAGACAGTGTCTTTCATCAACTGCATCTGCATCGACCACGCTCAAAATCACTTAGTTGTACGTGAAACTCAATACTCACATTTACAACACATGTGTGCCAAATTCTACAGTCAAAAATATATATTCATAATTTCATCACAATCTGAATCCTGCCTGGCGAACCCATTAATCTGGTGAGATGGAGTGTGGCAACACTGGCAACAGTAATGTTCCATGAACACAATAGGCCGGACCTCGTTGAGAAAGAATGGACCATATCTCCACTAATTGGGGCTTTGCACCATTTATGCTAAGTCTGTCGCAAGCCCTACGAGGCGTCCGGACCGAAGGCTTTGTTCAGACGCGTAAATGTATGTAATTTGTTGGCATTTTGCATAATGTCTGTTTGGGATTTCAGGCTTCAATATTTGTATATTTTGTTTTCGGTTCTCGTTAGTCTTCAAGGTGAGACAGAGTCTAGAATATCTAGCTGTATGGCTAACACCTTTTATATTTAAGTCTTTAATGTAATAACAATAGATAATGAGTCGGCCAATTCGAAACAAATCCTAAGCTGTTATGAAAGAGCAATAGTATTTTTTTTTAATCGATCAGCCGATATTAGTTTTGCCATGAGTTCTTGTTTTAGATTTAGCTGGCTTTTTGGCGTAAGTTATTTATTTTCATGCAACACAAGCATTTTTCCGGTAAAAATATGATAAGAGTTGGTTTTTATAAACTTACTTTGTAAAGTTATCTCTTCTCATCAAGCACATTTTGGCCACGATCTATCAATTCGAAGAAATCAAAATTTTTGCAATCCAATATGGCGGATACAAAAATATACTTTCGTAATATCATTGTTCCATAAACAATAGAGTGTTAAGTTTAAATGTTTTGATTAAATCTCAACATGGCGATGGTTGTCTGTGATATCGACAGTTCTTATAACGTTAGGCAATATTACTGGGACGGGACCTAGATTCGTGCCTAGTGCACTTACGAGAAAAAGTCTGGTACCGAAATAAAATGAAAATGATAAGGCAGACTTTTTTGTGGCGCTTTCAAAACTATGAAACTTAATAAAAAAGTTTTTCTAATTTGGTAAGCTTCTTGTATAAAAAAATGACAATAGACCCAGATGGAATTTTTGACATTATTAATAAAATTTTACCTAATCTAAAACTCCTTCGAAAGCAGGGGAAAAATACCCGTAATAATCCATACATTAGGATTGTTTTTATAATAATGTAGAAATTCCGTAGTTAACGCGTAAGCTTTTATTTAGACATGAAACGCAATTGGTAATAATACTAAAAATCAATTTCTGAATTGACCCTTACAATATCTACAGGTGAACCTGAATGATCCACACCGACTTATTTCAACAAATTATAAATTATTTATATTAAACGCAAATATTGTCAAACCACAGCAAATTAATGTCAGCATTTTAACATTCATTTCACAATGGAAAGAAAAAATATTTAAAAAGCAAGAGTTCGATTTATGAAATCTTTATTAACGCACTGCTGTGTGCAGTCGACTTAACCATATTGCGATGACAATAAGGTTTAAATTTGCTTGACTTTGGAGGTTATATAATTTTGTTGGTATTTTCGCAAATTATCAGTTGGCGGGAAATCGATCATCGGGAAACGATTAGTATTGCTATCATTTTATTGTTGACAAATAAATGAATTTGTTTTGCGACACCCAGTGTTAGATTGTCGGTTTTAGCTAATATTCGTTAATTGGAAATAATAGAAGTTGGCAATGTGATGCTTAGAAATAAACGCGGAAGTAAAGGCATATTACAGCAACGAAATTTGGTAAGAGGAAAAAATGTAGATAATATATTCTAACTACCAATTATTTTAGTGCCCAAATAAAGATAACTCGATAAGTTCACTTAGAGATTTTTATGGTTTCCTAAAAAAAATATTATTCTACTATATCAATTAAAAGTACCCAACTTGATTATTAGTTAAGATTAATTTTGACTACTTAAGCTCTCAGGAACCCTAACGAATCGGCAGCGACCGAAGATAACCGAGTGTGTCCGAAGGACGCCGATTACAAAGCAGCACGCGGGCGACGCGCGGCTAATGCGATCCGGATCTGTATTGGAACCAATTTGGAAGGCCGCCATCGTTGATACAGATTTACACGGACATTTTGTAATTATCTTAGGAAATTAATTTGAAAATATGGTTATTTGAAGTAATAATTTTTGAGTTCTGTCGGGTCTTAAAAAAAATCTTAGTCATTCGTTTTCTTTTTCGTAAATGAACAGCTAAAGACTCCAATGCACGCCAAAAGCTTGGCTTGGCATAGAAAGGAAACAGCCCAATGCCGTTGCATCTATAACCGGAGCTGAGGGATCGCTGGCGCAGACTGCATCTTTAACGGTTATTCGACCGTCACAAAGGTCCTGCGAAAAAAGTCCTTATAACACTGAGATTTTATCAATTTTATCGACCTGCGTTAGCGGCCAATGGCCATTTTGTTCGAATTACATCCATAGTGATCACATCATCTTACGGAACTTTAAACTAACAATATGGTTACAAGAAACCTGTCTGAGAATCACATCATACGAAACATAACTGCTTTCACAGTTGACCTTGTCGGAGAAAGTGGATAAACCGGCTAAATCACATCTCTGTCCGCTCCATCGCCGCTGTTCAAAACCGAGTGACGTTTAATTTGGTCGGGTTATTGACAGGTAATGATTACGTAATGCATCAGTAATATGGGATCGTTATGTTATATAGGTGAGATTGAGAGTCATCAATCTTCATTGAAGACATTACATCTTTGATTTACAATGCATGGGTGAGGACGTTTGTTAAATGGGTTTTATTAGAGTTGAGATGAGATGTTGAGATTTTAATCGGTGGCAAGTGCAGTACAGTTTTATAGTGTTAGTAAAAATGTGTCCAAAACTTTGGAATTTAATCCTTGTGTTACGGGAAATTATACTAACATTGAATTCACATGCCAAAGACATCTAGACTAGAATGCTTGTCCTACTCAGGGATTGATCACCCTACATGTCGCGCACAGTGATTGTGGCGTATTAACCTATATCGTACTATCCCTTCACTCAAATCAAAGTTCATTCGCATATAGCTTAGATTTAACTTGTGTGTTTCGTGACTTACTTGTGATTTTTAGATTTGAAACGCACAAAAAAATGCAACAAAAGAAATAAAATATAAACTGGAAAAAATGCATTACATTACATGTTTACGTTACGTGAGACCTAGCGCCATTTTTTAAGTCGACACCTTTATTTTTGATTTTGCGGTTTAAGCTTGTTTTTTATCTTATCAATTTCCTCAATTAAATTTATTCGTTATGCAACGGTAATAGTCCACTCCAGCCACAGTTCCATTATTAACAATTATATTTTTTTTCTTCACCATCCGTTTCGAGATCCTAATTTTATTATCTTACGTTAGGCTGTTCATGAAATTACCTACATGTATTCAGTCCTTGTTTCCAATCAAATTGATTTCACTTGCCGAATTTAGTTTTGTACCTTATGTCTATCTCTCCAAAGGTATTTTTTCCTTACCTACGCACCGTCTCCCTATGCTTGGCTTCCTTCCCCCTGCATTTTCAAATATCCCAATCCTGTGGCACCTTGAACCAGCCTTCGGCCTATCCTCGGCGGCATCGCCACGAGCTCTGGGTGAAGATATTTAAAAAATGAGTAATAAGTATTGTATACTTGAAATTCTTGCAAAAAAAATTATCAACAGCCTAAAATATAACTGGCTGAATTGAGGTCGACACTAATGCGTCACTTACATTTATTGTCAAAAATCAAAGAGTTTTAATTGCCATCGCTGTATAGCCGCAACAAATAGTAAAAGACATATCGAAGTTTATTTTTTCTTCACTCTTATTTTTCGATTGGTAACACTTAAATTTGAACGTTTAGCTAACCTGTAGAGCTTTTGTTGAACTAAAAAGCGTGTAATTGCGTTCATTGTGTATTTTTCTTTAGTGATATTAATGTTTGCGATAGGATTAATAATCTTGTGTGTTATTTCGCGGTGGACCCTAGACTAGAGACTGGGGTCAGTAGAGTTTTTAACTAAATCAAGTCTATTTTTTTACTGTAATTTAGAGTTTTTTTTCGGATGAAATAGCAGATAATATAACATTTTCAACTATGTTGGGGTAGGCTTCTATTGTGCGACGAGTCCTTAGGTGGATATCATGTTTTAACATCAATCCCAGTCTATGGCAGTCCACTACTGGGTTTCGGTTTCGGCTTACCCTGTAAACGATTATAGTAATGTCACTTGGTAAGCTAGTCACTAGTTAGAGGGGCTAGACTGCTAAACTCCTAACTTTAGAGATAGTACTTAACCTTGTAGTGGCTTCTGAAATGCAATACGCATCTATGTCGTAACTCAATATAAATTACTCTAAACTATTATGAAATGTATTTATCTGTATGTGATGTACCTTCAAGGCCACTCGTACTTAAGATATATTGAATTGTGAAAAGGTAGCGAAGATGTGCAATATACGAGTGTTTTGGAAAGTTCGTGTGTAATATGAATTGATGATTTATGACAGATGTCCATATTCTAAAGAGTGTTTTGTTGAAAAGGTTGATTGACTTGTAGAGACAAAAATGTTTTTGTCTTTGCTGTGAATATCATGAGTGTTTTTTTTAAATTATGTATTACGCTCTTACGTATACGAGTGCTTGGAATTTAGTGAAAGAAATGTGTTGAACCGCAGACAAGATGAAATTGTAAATACTGGCTTTATGAACCACTTTTGTTAATATATATATAAACTATATATATATAAACACCCATTGGGTGTGCTGTATTATTTTATTGTTACCGTTAGTAAGTTTGATTAAAAACAGATTTCATTTGTACTAAGAACATAACACAATATAACTTATTGTATAACTGATTTCGGATGCCCTGATAGGCGAGTGGTGTCCGTCATCACGCTAAACCCACATTACAAGACGTGTCGTGGGACTGGTAGGTTCGAGCTCCGCGTAGGACATGTGTATGTATGATCTCAGAACTTTTTTTCTTAGTGTGTCCTTGGGCATGTGATTTGAACTATTGTGAAAAAAAAATATGATACAACGATTTTTCTTTTAATTCTATTCTCTTTTTGAAAATACTTACTTTTAAACGAAATTAGTAAGTGATTCAGCTTTAATCTTGGAAGTACTTCATTACTGGGTCCGTTTCTCAAAATCCACAACCTTAGCAACAGAGCAAGCATTGTAATACAACCAAGAGAGAAGGTGTTAGTCTCGCAATCTCGTCACTTATCTAGTGCAACATAATTTATATTATTTAGATAATAGTAATAATATTTCCTTCTATCCGTTCCGGGTTTTGAAATAAATAATGGTCTTATTACAAAGAGGTGTAGTGATGTAATTTGAAAGCTGCTGAACACTTATGATTGTAACTGTAGCATTCGTCTAATTGGATTAATTGTTAGAGTTCCGTTCCCAAAGGGTATTAAACGGATTTCTATAACGAAAGCTCGTCTGTCCGTCCTTCTGTCACCAGACGAAATTTTCCTAGATTATTTATTCCTGGTACCACTATACACCGCCGGCTTTTCTAACACAAGTTAGAACAGCCCTGATTCTGTTAAATTCACACTGATACAAACCAGAAACAATAATATTATCAGACAATAGTTTGCTGATAATTCCCTTTCAAGCCAAACCATCAGCCAATACCAAGACGGTGCGAGCGTTATGATGTTTTTACTAATTAACAGTCAGAATAAACTAAAAAGACAGGACTGTCAAAAGTCTGAAACATTATTTAATATATTCAATAGATAAAAAAAAATATCAGACAGTCCTTGTCAAAATAATATCGTCACTAAATCCTCCCTGGATGATTGATAAAGCAGAAAATAGCCTATAATACAGCGGTATTCCGAGAAACGTTCACATAAATACGAGTATATTAGAAAACGAGTGAGTATAATTAAAACTTCAAAAGCTCACCAAATAAGGCGTGTTGGGACAACATAGTGATCAGTCATTTGTTTTCTATAAGCTGATCAGTGAAGTTCTGTTTAATAGTTTCTTACTCCTTGACATTTCTGAAACATCATTTATCATGTGTCACCAAGAGATTTGAGGCATTGTTTCAAGAAATAAGAGATTTACAAATACTTTGAAAATACTTATCTATACTTCTATACTAATATATAAAGGTGAAGAGTTTGTTTGTGCTAATCTCAGGAACTATTGGTCCAAATTGGAAAATTATTTTTGTGTTGAATAGACCATTTATCGAGGAAGGCTTTAGGCTATAAACCACCACGCTGCGACTAATAGGAGCGAAGATACAATGGAAAATGTGAAAAAAACAGGGCAGGTATAAATCATAACTTATATCTTCTACCCACGGAGACGAAGTCGCGGGCAACAGCTAGTCTACTTATATAATAAATAGTTTTGATGTAAGTATTTACGACCCTACTTAATTATCATAGTCATAAGATATTCAATAGTGTATTTGCGACAAAAGTTAACTAATGAATAATTGCTTAATTGTTTTGGTGATTATAAATGGTAGTTTCTAGCGCCTTCTTCTTCTTTTCGTATGGCTGGTGTCAGAATTCTAAACCAATTGTTTATGCCTTTTTTACTGGCGTGTTAACCAGTAAACAATTGTCAGGTGTTTCCTTCATCATTGTTGCCAAGTGCAAATTACTTTTTAATACGCATATGACTTGGCAGTTCAACTGGCGTTACACTGGGCTAACACTGCTAAGTTTTATCAAAGGCGACAAATAAAAAAAAAGCGTTCTTATCACACGTAAATCAATCAGGGAAAAGAAAAAGTTTCTAGGTGAGTGTAGCCAGAAATAAAAAACGAGAGTCCTGATAATTAATTCCCTTGATTCCGCAGTGCTATTTTATGTATAGGTTCTATTTATTTCATCCCACAGCTCCAGGAAATCGCGACAGAATAAAAAGGTGTGATACACTGAAATTGAAAGTCACAAAAAGTCAAAGTCAAAAAAATATATTTGTCAAGGGTTTACATAAAATCATACAAGTAGGTTTATGAACGGAACTTTCGTTTTAACACTATTTCACCCCGGTATTTCATCAATATAATATTTTCTGTAGCAAGCGAGCTATCAACAGATCATCTTAGATAGGCATGTGAGTTAAACCTTACCTCTTTCCTAGAATCTTAACTGCTCATTATTTAGGCCAGCTGACCTAGTACCTCTTAACCTGAAACAGCCGCAGCTGTGCGAGCGGGATGGCGCGCTACGCAGTGTATAACGGTCTCTCTCTTCCACACGGCGGTCTGTACACTTGTAACATGTTGTGACAAGCGCCGCTTTCGCACGCACGGCTTATCACCTCATAGTCACATACGGTACAAGTCATTGTATTCGCATTATTGTGAAAAGTCCATTCTCACGTGTTATCTAAAACCCTTGTTTTCTTTAAACAGTTTTAATCGTTCTTGTTGTTTTGAGTTGAATTTTTTTAAAGTTTTTATTACGATCGAGTTTTGTTCTGCTTACGCAGTAGTTCCGCTGTAGATGAAGTTGTAAATATATTATTTGTGTTTTTTTTTTCTAATTAATTAAATCCTTGTACCTCGGAGAGTTCCACAGTCCTTAAAATCACCGATACACCTAGACTCAGGACAAGCATTAGTGAATCACAGAAACGCTTAATTTGGGCGGAGATAGAACGCGCATCCTCCCGGTTGGGGTCGGTAGGTTTAGTGTGGTGACCGCAATCACTCATCTATCAGTGCAGTCAAATTGTATCGGATATTGAATTGATCTGACAAAAAGTGGATGTAAAATATGTTTCACAGAAATATGATGATGAAAGAATTATAATATTACAAAAAGATGAATTCTTAATAAAATTTCACTTTCAAATAACGAAATTGTCTCTTGTTATTTACATAATATTTTGATTCTGCATCTAAATTAATAGTTTAATATTAATTTTGTCTTGAAACAGATTATTATTTTTTATAATAACTTTCATAAGGCGGATTTATACTTATCTAGTTATTGATTTAATAACGGTTTACAGACGCGTATTTGTCGGGATTAGCCGACTAGCTTCGGGTCCAACTAGACTTCGATACATACGTTGTCAGACTAACGTCTTGTCTTGACTATGGGTAACCTCATGCTGCAGACAATGACATTGCCACAAAAAATGTCCGAGCCTACAAAATATAGCTGCCATCTGCCATGGACTCAAATCAAAAACCCAGTCACTATAGAATTAAATCCACAACAAGAAAATTCCAACTTCATTGAAAACGAAACACCCCCTTTCCCTGCTTATACAACTCGTCTAATTCCCACCACGTTCACAATTGCAGTGCTGAAGAATGCCACAATAATTGTACTAAAAACTGCAGTCTTCCGCCACGGAATCTGCTTGTACTCATGGCACAATAGCGCGATGATATCTACCATTATCTACTATTACCTACCATTATTCAACAATGCGCGGATTTTCGCAGTGATTGTATCTAACGCAGATAATTTTAATTATAGCTGTGTTTATTGAATGCAGTTTGTTTTGGACCGCGGTTAAGTGCTGTTTGCGTTTAACAAGCTTTTGTTGTTTGAACATCAAATATGAAATGGTCGCTTAAGTAAATGACTTAAAAATATTTTTTTCTTTCGATCCATATGTACCTAGTAACTTTCGTCCTACCAAAATTTGAATACCTGTTTGTTTTACTTTTAAATTATTTTTACGTTACGATTTATTTATTCAGAAAGAAATATCCATATTAAGATGTAACTCTAATTTTGATAACATACTATTGGCCACGAACTGGTCTTACATTTTATTTTATTTTAGACATACTTCTTAAAACTTAAAATCGATCAAGTACAAGTCGGATTCGCGACACGTAGAACACCGTAAATGATATCCATTAAATGTATGACCTAACCAACCGTACTCATCAGAAATTGATTATCAGTCAATAGTTCAACTGCTTTCCTATGATTTTTTAGACCTGGTGTTTCATTATTACCTATGGATACGCCACCCTAAAAATCACGCTACATACTTAAATATTTTACACAACAATAGAACATAATTAGCTTTGTCTTGCAGTAAGCTGCAGTCGTGGTTCTATGTTGTAACAGCATATGCAACGACAATTAGTTTGCATCGTAATGTAATTACATGTCAATGTGAGTGACCATGTTACGCTATGCTATGTAACATCCATGTTACCGTGCGAGCATGATCAACATATAATGTTGGTGTTGCAGAAGTTTATATTTTATACTCCATTCTTCTTCTTCAATGGAGAATCGAAGCTCACTCTTTCTACGCAAACACATATTTAATAAATAAATACATTAGATATTTTATTTGGTAATCTTAAATGTTATTTTACATTTGTTTTTTATTAAGCAACATTTTCAAAAAGACGTCAAGATTGTTTATTTTTTTAAATACTTAAACAAATGGAGTATTAATCAGACATAATGGAGCCGAAATGTAAGGAATGTTAATTAAGAATAATTATTACGTAGCGTAAACAAAGATTTAGTTCTTCACACCAGTTTTGAAATTTCTTTATTTCTGTATATGTCGGCTATTCAATTAGAATCCTAATATTATAGACTACAATATGTGTTTTAGACCCTTATGAACATAATACCCTACCACCCAATAACCACGCTGTGGGATATAATGCGTAAGTACTGAAACATTCCCAGAGTATTTTCAAACAAATTATTTTCATAGTACATACCTAATACTGTCTTAAGACTTCACCTTCTGTAATCATTTGGTTATGTATAACTCGGTACCAATAGGTTCCGCTCCACTAGCCGAACTGAAGCTTATGGGATCAGCTGCCTTTCACTAAGTGTCGCAAGTTAGGACATTCTCCTGGAGACCTGCTACCAAGGTACCTTTACGCTAAGATTAAGAAACTATTAAGATTTTAAAGCAGGACGCTTGTCGCTTATATGAAGTATTGCACATTGCCATACACGGACACAAAAATGCGGATGACGTAGCACGGCGGTTCAGGTTTAGTCAGTAAGAGTCTGTCACTACCCATTTCCTCCCCCCAGGGAGTGGGTGTCCATGAGGTTTGTCGCTGTTGAAGGGGGATGTCACCGCCTGTGTGCTAAACATTCAATCTGGGACTGTTATGGAAGAGATATCGCTATGCATAGTTTATAATGATATCTCAATTTAATACAAGCTTATAAGTATATTTATGTTTTCTGGAAATAAACATCGTTCACCGAAGAGAATATTAAGAAAAAATAACTAATCTTACAATCACATTCTCATATAAACCATGATTGGCCTATTGCATTTCTTCACAAATTCTCTAGCTGCTTGAAGAAATCATTCATTTTTATGCCCAAAAGTTTATAAAAACCGGGTTCAATTTTAATTTTATTAATAACAACAGTTTATTTTACCGTTTCATAGTACAGGCCGTGTTTGCTTTCCCTAATCCTCGACCCGGTTGACTGTTTCACATGAGAAATAGATCTGGTCCCCGGTGAGTTGGTCAATCGTTGGTTGCCTGAAAATGCCAGTTGCGTGTCGTGATACTGTTGGTCAACGATTAAACTGTATTAGTTAGGCTATTGGGCTTGTTTGGATGGACTGCATTCCGAAGTCCTTGGGTAATAAAACTTATAGTGCAGTAAGTTGCTGTGATTTAATTTGTTTACATTGGTAGGTAAAACCTTAATGATACCGTACCAACCCTTTTATTTAACCTCGAATCAAATCAAAATCGTTTATTGCAATCCATACTGTACCGTTACAGGCGGTAAGATAACATTTAGAAACAATTGTGACCCTGTCGGGCACAGCAAAGTTTATCGAACTGAAACTTTATCATATGTTGCTATAATGGAAATAGAAATTCATCATCTTCATCATTGTCATCATCTGTGACCGCGACTGACAAATGGGCAGACAGCGGAACATCCGTTTTAGTAAATAATTAGTAAATAAAGAGTCAGTCAGAGTTCAAACTATCAAAAAAAAACTTTTCTTAGATCGGTTTTTTTACTTTAAAATGATGTTTTCTACGCCTGCCTTTAAGTAGTGATGCCTTCTAAATTTCAGATTTGTAATACGCTCATGAATTTGTAAGATATTGGTCCGTGCTGTTTCGAACCGATGATCCTTGGTACAGCAGTCTAATTAATAGTCATATCACTAGACCATTCCTGAAATTACTATCATATTATAAAAGTGGAAGTAAAAGTATAGAAAAACAAAAAAACTGCTTGGAAGAACTTTAATCATGACGATTCAATTAGAACAAATATGTTTCACGAATAAATACATAATACATCTTGTTCATACACTGTAGTTAATGATACATACATAGGTATAACACCCATTATCTAATTCTATTATTTTCATCAAAATCACAAACACGTTGTTTTGCTAACACTGGAGTGGCGAGCTCAGACGGAAGCTACACTAAAAATGACATTTCGGTTAAAAATAAACTGGTACTTATGGACACTATTAAATTCCATGTGGTACTTTAAGTAATACATTTATATAATTGTTGAGATACTTGAATATGTATGAATATGTCAATTATCTACAAAACAATATATGGTTAGTTACTAAGCAATGTAAGTCTCAACCCGCCACGAAATCTATAGGTTAATGAGTACTTAGGTCAATTCACAGTTTGGCTTTTTCTAAACCTATTACTAACATGATAAGATTATAATATTTACACTTGCTTAGACCATTTTCCCTAGTAATAACAAATACTTAACAAACTAGAAAGACATTTTGTCTATTATAAACTTATTTATAACTTCTATTAATAACGTAATGTTGCCAGACAGAAATTACGACTAGTTATCAAAACATCATGAATGAAAACATGTCTGTTTGTGTATTAAAGTTTAATTGCCGTATTAATAGTTTAGACATTAAAACAGACTGAAAGTTAAGAGGTGTAATAAAAAGACATGTTTTCCAAACAAGAACGAATCCTTAAGGCGAGTGATATTTTGAAAGTTGGTAACACTTATTGAATTGTACAAAATGAATGGAAGTGACAAGTCACCTGACTCGTAAAAGAAATATCAATTCCAATTCCGCTATAAGAGTGTTTCAAAGTTGGTCGTGCAAAATATCACTCATCAAGATGTACTGTATAAATAAAATAACAAATACTAAAACGTATCTCTTTAAAAACTCAACGTATTCGATGTACACAAACAAAATCTAGCGGAGACAGGTCGGAATATCAAAATGCTACAGAACCAAAAGCATTGGTCCGTTCGTTATCCTAACAAACAAATGAAAGTTCGACTATAGACATACACTAACATACAAAGCCTGTAAACACGTGACTAACATACAAGAGATAGCGCCGAAATGTATGGAAATGACATTACTTTGCAGAGTCACGTGATTTGACATGTCAATTCCATACAACTGGATTTTGATCAGCGGTCGCCCTCATACAAACGTCACTTGTAGACAGGCAAGAAACTTTATGTACCTCAGTACTGACAGTAAAGTATTTTAGGCGCAATTTACAAATAATTAAGCATCCTACAAACCAAGCTAGCCAATGGCGGCTATTAAAACTATAAAGGTCCTAAAAGAGATTTCAACAATGAGGTTTCAGCTTTGGACCTATCACATCGTATCGTATGCACCTCAATCAAACTACGAAATAAGTATTTCATACTTTAATTTTTATCTATTAAATGCAAACAAAACGCTCCTAAAAAATTCGAATGTTAATTTGTTATTAACTTACTTATTAAGATATCACATTTTTGTTAAAAAACAATTTCGGAAAATGCTGTTAAAATATTTCAGCAAACTCTATTAAGATACGCAAGACATTGATCTACACAATAGAAATAAATCGACTACTTGACTATCAACACTTTGGTTATTTAAAGCTTAGATATCTTATCTATTGTAATAATGAATATACAAAAACCTACAACATCACAATATCTAGAACATTTACAGCTAAGTACCCGATTTTGACTATTATCCTATACAATTAACTATTCGACTAGACGTTCGATCGTATTATCAAATGGTTTATCTCAAACAAATATTAGAGGCAGGTTATATAGGTGACATTTCTATCTCTAGCAAAATGTATGGAATTGACAAAAGTAAGTAACGTTTTTTTTTAATCAAGTCAGTAATTTGACTGAACTTTCTTATTTTTCATTGTATAACTCATAGCACAATTAAAATGACAAACATCATCACACATGGACATAAGTAAAAAAAATCGTCTTTTATGTCTGAGGATTATGGTCAGCGGTCAGTCGCATCTTTGAACCGCAAGTCTTGCGACCGTAAAGACTCCAAAGACTCATTAGTGGACTACGAGTCTTTCGCTTGATCAGTCCATCTTTGTTAACGACCGAGCGATCTTCTGTCTTCGATGTTCCCAACCACAATCATTCTCTCTAGATTATTGTCACCTCTGCAGAATGTAAGGCATAACTCGGAAAAAGTGCGTTTTAGTCGCATAATGAAATAAAATGTCAATTCCATACGACTTAGCAACATCTTGACTTTATTCACAAAGACCGGAGAGAAAAGTAAATTCAGTTTTTATTTGAGCTGTTAAAACTGAATAAACTAAGTTTCTTGAACGACAGCTATTGATAATACGATCTAACTTAAAATAGATTCAAAGTATTGTTATAATATGTTGAATATGAAGGCTGACAATAAAGCTTCCTTATTCGAATCATGATAAATGAAATTATCATAACTCGTCTGTTTAATTCTATTACGAAAGTAAAACACAAAGAGTAAAAGACTCTATTTGTCACTATTTCGACAGCATGTCAGCAAAGGCGACTTCAGATGTCGCTAAAATGATGCGGCAAATATTGGCAATAATTTTCAGTACTTGAAAAACAAAACAATTGCAACTTATTATGTAATTCCATTTATCACTCGGTGCAGTAAACATAGTTAATACTATATAGAGCCATTCTGTGATATGAAAACGTATACCGAACTTGTACTATATTTCAGTCGACACAACATCAGTGGGCCTACAGCCTCTTAAAATAATGTGGAAAAGAGACGGACAAGGCAATAGGGCCATCTCGCTTTAACATTCCTTGTAAGAGGTTGTATGCCCGCAAGACGTCAACGGGACCAAGACAAATATGGCGCTTATCGACAACACAAATACTACAGATTCCGAAAACACTGAATAATGATATTAATTAAGATATGATATTAGATATAAGTACATTTCTCTAACGTCTCACTAGTGGGCCTCTAACATATTAACAGAATACTAAATTAAAAATTAATGTTAATGATTTTTGGCACTTCAACAATACTGATATGTATTGTAAGTTACATTATTATAAGCAATGAAATATCACATAAAGGAGTCGTGGTTACGAAGTCGCGTCAGATCATGATTAAGGACTCCGTGGACTATACCAACAAATACCTACGCGTGATTAACCTTAAATAAATAATTATGAATCCGCTTCACGAAAGTTATAATAATAGTAATAAGAACAATGGCTGAACATCTATCTATACTAATATATAAAGCTGAAGAGTTTCTTTGTTTGTTTGAACGCGCTAATCTCAGGAACAACTGATTCAAATTGAAATGAAATGATTCTTTTTGTATTGAATAGACCGTTCATCGAGGAAGGTTTTAGTTTATTTACGCGATACCGTCACGCTGCGACTAATAGGAGCGAAGATACAATGGAAAATGTGGAAAAAAACAGGGCAGGTATAAATCACAACTTATATCTTCTAACCACGCGGACGAAGTCGCGGGCAACCGCTAGTGATAGATATGAACTGTTGTCATCTCTTTATCACGTCGATATCAGCGTAACATATTAAAGCATCATGATTTGACTTACGGTCTGACAACGAAAGTCTATTGAGTTTATAGTAGAAATTGGATACACATGGGAGTACAATTAATTTTCATTTGTTTTTCTAGTAGAAGACTGCGTGTTTTCGGTACAATAGGAGGCCAATTAAAGCTTCATAGAGAATGAAATACTTTCAATGGACTCAAGACCTTTTCCTTGGAGTACGTATTAATTTCGTCACTTTTATCAGGAAACGATCCGATTGTGTTCAAAGTTGATATTTCCAAGGCTGTTAATTATAAAGCAAGAGTTAATTCGGCAGTAAGTGTCAATCAATTCGGTACGTTATACATTGCGTTTTCTGTGTGAATGGTCAAGGTTTTGTTGGTACATCTCTTTAAATGAAGACTTTCTTTCGTGTGCGGGTAATTAAAATCGAGCCACGTCATGTTGGTTAGGTAACGGTGATGATATACTCTTTGGATAACACCGTTATTACACTTTGGAAATGATTTTAAATTTTGTTTATGTTTCAAAAACTTTAGAGATGGTTTTGAGGTGTCTACTTTATGTAACAACACTAAACATGGACTAAAATGTAGTTTTTTCTCACTTAAGACATTAACGGCTGATCCTATGCGGTATGACGACTATGATATAATAAAACTATTGTACGTAAACCTTACATCTATGTAGGTCAGCATATTCATAGGAAAATCTATTAACAAACAACGAAATGTACTTAAACACGTTTTGTTTTCCTATATACGAACGAAACCAAAAAAAGAAACAACCGAATTCAGAAGTCAGTAAAAAAGAGATCGAATATAAAGTGATAATAAACATTGAGGCCACACCGGAGTGTCTACACTACAGAAGAAGCTGTCTACCGCAAGCCAGTCCTGGCTCAGGGGTCGCGAGGTCACGCGCGGCCCAGCATGGCGGCCACGTCGCCGGCGGACTGCGAGTGCAGCAGGGCCCCGCGTGAGGGCCGCGGCGGCGCCAGCCGGGGCAGCGCCAGCATGCCGCCCGGCGCCGAGCCCAGCGCCGAGCCCAGCGGGCAGCCCGTCACGAACTCGTGGCGAGATGCCTCCGTAGGGGTGATCCGTCGCTTTGGGTCCCATCTGGAATGAGGTTCCTAGTTAAAGCAGATGTCAAATATCTTCAATAGTTGGATTGGATTGGAGGACGTATTAGATATAACCAATTCTATCACCCGTACCTACATATAAATTTGACATTAAAAAGATGCAAAACATTGCATTTAAATTTAGATTAGATATAATTTAAATACGCGAGCTCGGTACAAAACCTAGAACATATTTACTTTTCCGTAGAAAACCATCAAACCATGATTACCTCACGATTAGTAAGCCACAAGCATTTTATAACGCAAGAAACAACCGCATCTTATACGTCTATGTACGTAATTGACATCACCGATCACATCCACGACCAGTTTCATAGGATTTCATAGGATTCTCAGAAAATGTTCCATCACGAACCATTTATAGTCCTCAGACGTTGCACAACCATCACAACCAGTGCAACTCGGCCAGACGGCGCGCAAAACCTCGGAACTCCTAGATTGGTCAACCCTTCAGGTTTGGACGGAAACCTCTCACAAATCGCACACATTTGTAATAAACTAGTTTCAAATATTATATGGAACGAAAATGTAGACAATATTTTTTTTAATCGACAGCTGTGCAAGGTAATTTATTTTAAATCTGTTGATAACTGGTGTTTTATAGATATGTTGTATATTTGTCGACCATATATGGTGTTGTCGTATCCTGTGTAATGTGTATTAATATAGACTTTACAACTTTTAGAGTGTACTTTACTGAAATGTTTTTTTATTTATTTCTCCATAAATTTTTGGATTGGATTCCCGGTTCGGGTTTGGTTACAAAGGAGTTTTTCAACAAAGGAAAAAACTTTTTGGAAATTGACTATAAAAAGTCCATTCTCAAAAGTTTTGTAGAAGTTCCGGGACATATTTACATCGACACCTTCCTCTCCCAATTACTCAAAACTTCCCAGAACAAATAAACAACAAAAACAAGCCCTCCAAATATTTCGTCCAATTCTGATATCTACCAAGCCTCATGTCCTGGCCAACTGGTGTCCGAACCGAAGTACTTACAAGATAACTGGATCAAGGTGATAACTGTCACTTTAGGACTGGTCGGACCTACGCACGGCTGTATCAATAATGCAAGTACCTTAGAGATTGTGTAAGGTAATCATATATATTATATATTTCAGATACCAGCCGCAAATGGAATGAGGAGACGGATAAAAAAAGTCTTGCTGTATAAAAATGAGAATAAAAAGTTGTACGCACAATGAAATATCGCAAAAACATGAGTGTTTATATTGCTCGGTACCGTGTTACCCGCATATAAAGTCTATCCTTTAACCCTGGGTACCCTTGAAAAGTAACCATCATCCATACATATTAGTGAGGATATCTTGAACAGAAATAAAAAAAAGTGAAAAATCCGGGGTTGAATTTTTCTCCCATTGAAAAATTACCAACCTTATATTGGATGTGCATTAATCAAAAGGTTGGTCACACAATAGTACAATACCCTACACTAGGAAATAATACATATGTCCTAATAATCCTCTAGCTACCACCTACGCGGCAAGAATGTACAGAGGCGAGTTAATCACCAGTCGAAGATGTTATACAAGCTGCTTGTGCAGAGATTACTAGATTAACTAGGATGAGACGAACTGATGTAATTATGTTTAACTTTGGTTGCTAAGCAACGGAGGAGATAAAAGCTGGATAATAACTTCGCGGACTTTTTGTAAGTTGTCTGGCAAGCCTTTAATAAAATTGTTGAATACAGTTTTAATTGTACACAGCTATTCTAAATAACTAATTTTCAACTAAATTAACATAAATAACAATATTTATTTCAATTCGAATGTCGTTGAAAAAAAATTGGCTGCTGTCTGTCCATCGACGGGCCTGTTGGTCTAGTGGTTAGTGACCCTGACTGCTATACCGGAGGTCGTGGGTTCGATTCCCGCCCAAGACAAATGATGTGTGATGAGCATGATCATTTGTTCTGGTGTCTGGGTGTAATTTATCTATAATATGTATGTATTTAGAAATATTTAAGTAAGTTTATCAGTTGTCTGGTTACCATAACACAAGCTCAGCTTAGCTTGGGATCAGATAACCGTGTGTGAGTTGTCCCAGGATATATTATTATTTGTATCTCTTTTAATTCACGGGTTAACTTCATGGGAAGAGACCCGGTCCTTTTTAAAGGCGTACACGGGGACACAGGTCCAACGCGCAGAGGCCTTCTTGAGAACTTTAATCTACAATGTGATGGGGCATCTACTAGGGATCATTCACCTCCGCTCTATGGGAGAACAGACATGAAGAATCCAAAGTAGATGCAAAACTATTGCAAGTATGTATGTAAAAATAATTAGGCTATTATAAAATGAGGCATGTTGTGTGGACCAGTTCCTTAGATAATTCGGAGAACTATGGCACCTGCCTTTTTACACATGGTAATGCAAAACAAATTGGCAGGCGGTGACTCGCCGCTCACTAGATGGGCCCCCTATGATACCGTCACGATTGACAGCAGGTGGGCAACACCAGTGCGAGCGGCTAGGGGTGTAGAGAGGTGCGACACCGATTTCACCATCGCGGGTCACGGACCCGGAGCGGGTTTCCTCGTTATTACGCCATTAGACACTTCCACCCCCGAGCATATAGCTCTAGCGACCCCTCTCTAGCCAGCCAGTTAAGGCAAGAAAGAGCTGGGAGTCCCCATAAAGAGTGACCCCCTGGGGCATTCAGGTTCCGTTGTGTCGCTACTCACAAACAGCTCGCCACAAGCTGCCCTGCGGATGTATGCTCCTACATAGACCTTCAGATACATTTTTTATTTATATCTCAAGGTTTGAAAAAGCATACTAATATGCCCTCTGGTCTTGCGTTATTCCCATGATGAGATAACGACTCGCCCCGAGGGGTATATTATTATTATTATTATTATTATTTACATTTATTTTCTCCCTTCTGAAGGGGTTTAATTAGTCTAATTACACGGACCATAGTCAAATGCAAAAATACGTCTAGTGTTTAATTGGTAGTGTAACCTGCGGAGACTGACGATGTCGTCAGGAACTTGCGGGTCAATCGACATGTGTTCAGTATGACCGCCTTCTGCAGCGTGTTCAATATGTGCTCCGGCACGTCGAGCATATCAAGGCATCTCCGCAAGCTTTTGGGGATAATACCGGTTGCTGAGATAACTATTGGGATAACGTGGATGGTTTCTGCGTGCCATTGCCGCTTTAATTCTATTGCTAAATCTTGGTACTTACTTAATTTTTCCGAAATCGTAGACTGTAGGTTGTGGGTATTTGGTACTGCAATATCTATGAGATACACGGTTTTGTTGATTTTATTATGGAATGTTATATCAGGTCTATTGAAATGAATGGTTTTATCAGTGATAATGGTTCTGTCCCAGTAAATTTTGAAGTTATTATTTTCAAGTATCGCGTCTGGTTTATATTTATAATACGGATCTTTTTTCAGAATGAAGTCATGTTTATGGGCAAGATGTTGGTGTATTATGGCCGCAACTTGGTCGTGACGGTGTTTATAGTCACTTTGAGCTAGAGATCTACATGCTGAAGTTATGTGTTGTATTGTTTCAGGACTAGCGCGACAATGTCTGCATAGGTCACTGGGGCAGTTAGGGTTACGAATAATGTATTTCTGATAGTTCCGGGTATCGATGACCTGGTCCTGAATCGCCATTATGAAAGCTTCCGTCTCTGGGAAGAGTTCGCCACGTCGCAACCATGCGTTCGACATTACTTTGTCGACATGTGGCTGCTGCAGGTCGTGACGATGTCTCCCGTGTAGAGACTTCTGCTGCCATGCGACGATCTTTTCGTTTGCACCAATGACCCGTTCCTTCCGTTGCGGGTGTCTGTCTGCAAGGTTGAGCGGTGTGTAGTGTTTGTCTGCTATTGTAACTACTTCATGTAATGTGGAATGTTCTAAATGCTCGAAAAAATAATGCCGAAGTGTAGATATTTGTTTGCTGTGTAGATTAGCTATATCAATAATACCTCGTCCACCCTCATCTCTTGGGAGGGTCATTCTTTGCACGCATGATCTTGGGTGGTGCTTTCGATGAGTTGTTAGAGAAGTATTTATGATACGCTGTAGACTAAGAAGATCATTTTGTGTCCAAGTTATTAAACCAAAAGAGTAAGTTAGAACTGGAATAGCGTAGCTGTTAATCGCTTGGCACAAATTGCGCGAATTCAGTTGCGACCGAAGCAATCCGTTGAGTCGATGTTTGAATTTATTTTTAAGTTCCTGTTTGGTTACTTTTTGGTTTATCTGTCGAGCTTGTTGAAATCCAAGATATTTGTAAAAAGAATTGGGTTCTAACGGTTCAATAATGTCGCCTGAGTCTAATATATAACTATTGGGGATTATTTGGCCACTCTTCACAGATAATGTTTTGCATTTATCAATGCCAAACTCCATGCAAACATCGCTAGAGAATTTTTGTGTGATATCAGCTAGTAGGTGTAAGGACTGTGAAGTGTTGCTGTATAATTTAATGTCGTCCATATACATAAGATGGGTGAGATTAATGTTTTTCATAGGTGTAGTAATATTGTAACCACCCGTTAAATTATTAAGCATGTGTGATAATGGGTTCAGTGCAAGACAGAACCACAGAGGACTTAGTGCATCGCCTTGGAAGATTCCACGTCTTATTGGGATTTCTGATGTTTCGGTGTACACATGACCTACAGTTTTTAATCTAGTGGACCATTGCTGCATAGACTTCTCAAGAAATTGTATTAATTGGGGATGGACTTTGTACTGTCGGAGAACGTAAATAAGCCAGCTGTGGGGAACAGAGTCGAATGCTTTGCGATAATCTATATACATAGTATTTATGTCTCTTTTTAGAGCAATAGCCTGTTTCATCACAACTGAGTCGATTATAATCTGCTCCTTGCATCCTTGACTGCTTTTACGACATCCTTTTTGTTCTTCTGATAAGATATTATTTTCTGATGAATGTTTATGTATGAGCTCAGCAATACAAGCTGTGAGTATTTTGTAAACTGTTTGCAGGCATGTGATAGGTCGGTATTTTGCTGGATTGTGGTGTTCGGTGTCCTTAGGTATCATATATGTGAGTCCCTGCGTAATGAATCTTGGAACTAAGTCTGGTGTGTGAATGGAATTATTAATATGTTTGTACAAAAAGGGATGGATAGATGTTAGTTTTTTGTACCAGTAGTTATGAATACGATCACTTCCTGGCGCTTTCCAATTATGTGTTTTTTTTAGTACATACATAAATATATCTAGAGGAATGTGCTCAAACTGCATTTCTGTAATCTTATCTCTTAAGTTAGAATCTGCCTGTAACCAATCAGCTTCTGAGTTATGTTGTGCTGGAATGGCCCAAATATTAGACCAAAACTCACACAAATCGTCTGCTGAAGGACTTAAAGCTGTGGTTTCGGTATGCCTATAGTTTTGCGTATTAGCTGTCAAGTTTCTGTAAAACTGCTTCTGATTATTTGAAAATTGAGTGTTTTGGGTCTTTCGGAGCGTACAATTAAGATACCTTTTTAGCCTGCTCGCAGCAGCATTAAGTTTTTGTTTTAACGTGTCTAAGAAATGTTCATCATTCGTGTTAGGTTCTTCGTGCTGTGAATGTATACGGTACTTATTTTTTATTGCTTCTACTACTCTAATAATTCTATTGCTTCTATTACCCCTGATGTATTCGGTCATTCTTCCAATATCTTTCCTAAACTCTAATATTTTCTTCTTTAAACGTCTCTGCCAGGCAGGCACTCTTCTTTTATTAAGGTTAGGAGAGTCATCTCCTTCCCGTATTTTGGTCCCATTACATACAGCTGCAGTGTACGCGGCGCAATAAATAATAGTATGGAAAGTCTCGAAACTTTGCTCTTCTTTAAGGTGTTGTGGGAGAATTTCTGTATTTATAAGTTGAACAATTTTGGCTTGTTTTCGTGAGGTTTTTTGCTTAGGTATGTAAGGTCGCATAGTTGGATTCGTATCTTTAAACTTATCTAAAGAGGTTCTAAACTGTTCTCTAATTTTATCTGATTCTAAGTGTAAGTTCAATTCAATGTTTTCATGTAATGGTGTAGGTATCTGGGTCTCTAAAATTTGTGTAGTTAAAATGGGTGACTCGGTTTCTTGCCAGTTTCCTGTGTCGGTTGGGCCACTAGTTGGCAAGCTATTTGCAGCATTTACTGGTCCCATATTAAGACTATTGGCTACTTGTTCGCGAATTTCACTTAGTCTTTGTTCGCTTATCATTTTATTATTAAGAACTACTCGTAATTGGTCAGAAATACGCTGTTCACTGACTTCTGAAAGTTCAGGGTGTTCTGCAATTATTGCTTGGTGGAGTGGTTGTCTGTATGCGGATCTGCTTTCGCCTAGTTTAGTTATTTCGTAGTAGTTTCGAACAATTGACTCATTATATTCGGTAGTCCACTTTCTTCTCTGCCCTTGTTGACCTGTGATACGTTGTGGTGTCTGTGCTATCGAGACCGACTGTGTCTGTTGCAAAACTATTGCAGCTTCATCTTTGATGCCGTCTAAGACATCTTGAGCCAGTAATTTATTTCTAACAATCGCTCTGCACTGATCTCCTAATCTCTGTCTTGATGCTTCCATTTGTGGGTATTTCCCTGAAAATTCCTGATAAAGATAATCTAAATATAATTTACTTGTATTTAATTTTGTAGCAATGAGGTACGTGCGCCAGATAAACTTGTTCATTTCTTCAGTCCATCTTTTACGCGCGCGGTTTGTACCTGAGGCGGGTGCGGATATAGTGGCGTTAGCCTCCTGCACAACATCCCCAAGTAATGGTGATACGGTACTCGACCGTGATGAAACCTGATAGAATTGTGGAGATGAGCTCGGAGACTCAAATAAGCTAAACGGTGAGGGTGTTAACGAATTTCGGTCCATATCGCTTTGCATTTCGGTTTCCATGTTCGTTGCCAAAGTCGTTTGACGGGTAGAGATCGCCTCCCGGGGATTCTTCGCACCCCTGGGCCGAGCTGCAGGCTGGCTTCCGTCATTGCCAGTGCTGCTGCTAGACCCGCCGGGAACTTGGGGCCGTTTTGTTGAACTTCTTGTCTGCACCATAATTATTATTTCTTGAGGGGTTTTCTTCTGCTTCTTGAAGGTTTGGGACCGTTTGTTGGAAAGGGTTATGCCAAGGTGTTATTGGCTGATTGTATCTCCTGCTTACCTGGGGCAGCAGGGTGTGATCAAGATGTTAGAGATCATTTAATAGTTCACGCCTTTCCTCAAGCCCCCCCACCACGTCAAGGTGGTCCCATAGGGGGGTTATTATTATTATTATTATTATATTATATTATCTGATCAGCCAGCAAACGATTTCAAAAACCTAATCTTAATAGCTCATGTTATTATACAAATGAATAGCAGATACCTAAACGAGATTAACAAAAACACATCGTCCTACTTCGACAAACTTTTACCAAAAGAAACCCATTAAACTATCACTTACAGTCATCTACGATGTACAGACGGACAACTTTTTATACAACTACATAAGGATCTGTGAAGCCGGCAAGAATGCCGCCGGCATCTGATTACGGCGGCACGCACTGTCGCAGAACATCACTGTTATGTAAGCTTCGGTTCTGACGTCAGGTCTGTTATGACTTTATGCTAAGTACACTATCTGTAATGAATAGCTTAAGTAGCAAATGTGTACGATTGTGAACTAATCAAATTCATACAGGACCTATTTTTATTTTTACTGTTCTTTTTTCAGACAGTTAAAAAATGTTGATCTTATAACGTGGTTCAAAATGTCTTTCCTAGGAGAAAGAATCGGCAAGAAACTTAATAGATTATTAAAATTTGTCAAAGGAAGTGCGCTAACTGAAAAAAGAAAAAAATCAAAACAACGAATCCCAAGGGAGTCAGTCGGTAAGTGTCTGTCATACCAATTTGTCGCATGACGTGTGAGGTGTATGAGGGTTTTTCGGGATCCAAAAAGGTGCAATGTCAATCCCATCTTTTTTCTTGGAGATATAATCTTATTCGGATTTACCTACTCAATTGAGGATTTACAAGCTTCGTTGTACCTGTGGCATACCTGCAATATCTCATTTAAATAATGTATGTACCAAGATTGGCCTTTTAACAACTTGTAATTAAAGATGGGTACGCAATCGCTTTAAATAAATGATGTGCTCGGATTTATGATTAAATAAGAGTTTCCTAGTTCTAAATTACTTCATCTTAATTACACTTTGAATTTATATCTTCTGGCGTCATACAAACGTGTACGGCCAGTGGCTAGTGGTATAAAGTGGTATACATTTCTTAATCCCTTTCTAAAACATGGTTCATTGGCCTGGAATTCGATTCTGAGACTACACAATCGGTAGGCTGGGCCGAGCGTATTTATTGGATGCATTAATTTCTTAATCCTCTCATTTAAACCAGTAGGCTTAGCGATATACCTAGAGCGATAGGCTGAAGCACGAATACTAACGCCTGTGTAAATGATGGCACTTGATACGAATTGATTTATGGATTTCGTGCTAGAGATAGGTGCAAAGTTGACGAAGTTAGAGACTAGAGCTTTCGCTAATAGTAAGTTCAGTAAGGTTGCTTGGGTAATAAAGAAATCCTTCACGTTGAGGCAATAAAGATTGTGCGATTTGTCTAAAATCTTCAAAAGTTCAAAAAGCAACAAGTTTTGGAGATATACCGTGGCAGTAGCTTTTATAATTATTCATAAACTTTACAAAAACCTGTCTAAAAGACAAGTGTGTAATCTTCCTTAGAACCATTGTCTCCGTACGCACTGTCATTGTTACGTAAAGCAAAGATTAAATTAATTTTGTAAACGACTCGCGATACCATCAGATGGTAACATTCGATAGGCCCTGCGATTACCAATCGTTATGTGAGCGTTTTGTTTTTATGACTGTTAATGGTAATAGCTCTCACCGATAGGAAATTCCTTTGTTTTAATGTTTTTAATTACATAAAGGTACGTCTTTTGAAGTTTGAAGTTTATATAAGCCTTGAATTTTTAGGTCATGTTTTGGTTGTGAAGGTTTTACAAAAGAATTGTGTGAATGTTACAAAAAAAAAGTGAGCTAGACTGATTGATCAAGAGAATATTAGTTAATTAGTTAAAAAGAAGTCATGACTCATTTTAGATAAAACCTTAATCAGCGCTTTAGTGCTTGGTTACGTCTTGTCTCTGGCTGTACGGATGGCAGACTGGTAGGTCGCTACGTGCCCGACGTATCGCGGGTTCGATACCTGCTTAGGACAAGCATTTGAGATCCACGAATGCTTGTTCAGACGTCCGATTTTGTATGTCTTTGTAAATGTTTATGAAACCTCCGACTCCCGAGACATAAGTATTGAATTCCTTAGAGCGGGAGAAATTAACAAAATTCTTAGAAACATGGCAGTTGTTTCATAATAAGCTAAATACAAGTCCATAAAAGTGACAACTCACGCACCGACCTTTCCTACATACGCTCATATGAAGTATTCATACGATTGTGAGCCAAGATTCAATCTAATCATGTAACATCAATGGTAATCCAAAACAGTTTCTCTTCGTTTTCTCTGTGACTCAAACATCACACGACTCCTAACACCATGTTTGGTACCTAAATACAGACGTTGAGTTTAGATGTCAAAAAGTTTACCAAAGAGGTACTACAGGTTTTTTCGTTCGTACTATTAGTCAAATGTTTATTTACTTTTGGGTGCTTTTCTCGTCGATGAGGAAATTCTCATGCATTGCAACCGTTTTGCAGGTCATAAATTTTTGAGCATTTTGGCTTAGGATCAGCTTTCAATGTCGTAGTACGTCAAGTCAGGCGTGTAGAGATGTCAAATTTTTATGAAAGTCGCTCAACAGAGTTGATTTTTTGCTATTGCTATTCATATATTTTTTGGTACATTTTCGTTGCGAAGTCGTAAGTTTTTTAGAAAGATTTTAATTAAGTAGTTTTTTTATGCGTGGTGTGTAGTGGATCTCATATTAACGTCGAATTGCGATGAAAAGTATTATTTACTTGTCTTAGTAGTGGTCTCTTGTTAGTTAATCCAAGACACGACTGAATGATTTCCAAGTCATCCGCCGTGATGTAAGTCGGTTTTAACAGCCATAATTCTCATATAGCGAGCCGGCTAATCAATACCCTTTGTGAATTGACAATAGCTTTGGTTTCGCCCCGGGGCGAGCCGGGTTAGTGCTGTCTGGTTATAAGCACATAGAGTCGTCATAAGAACTTTATATCAATCTATTAATAGAAACTATATGAGTATTACGTGACAATTTTTACTTTGTTTCTCCTCAATTATATTTAGGGACTAGTAATTCAAGAGCTAAGTACCTCCTATGATGATACTGATTTATTAGCTTACGAGAGTAACTAAATCAAGAGCACAAGGTTCTGCTTCTACTGCAATTTTGCTAAGCAAGCACTTCTAAACCAAGCAGTTAATAAAATTGTACTTAACAATAAATCTCCAAATATCAGGAACAAAAATTTCACATAAGTAATTCACATTTGACAAAAAAGTGAAAACGCAAGTGATACATACGTCACAAGTCACATCAGATAGCCCGGGGTCGGAGATGATCGTCGTTACGTCACCAGCGGTAACCTTTCACTGCGATGCGTACGCGCAGCTCGCAACCGCTGCGGCTTATCGGAATGTTGGGTTATGCGAGTAAACATACCCATGTGGTAACTGGGACGATTAATTACCGACTGATTTGAGTTATCCGTCCATGTCTGTATGTGAACATTTCCCGGTGGATTCTGGAGTGAATTGCGTGGCTGATGTGACATGCATGTCATCATTTACTTGCAAATCCCGTTTGGAACATTACGAATGTAAAGTTGCACTTCTTGTTACGTGGCTTAGGTTTTTAACTAAGAGCTTATCGTCAGCTACTTGGCTTATCAAAGATATCTAACAGCAAAGCAAATGTAAAAATATCAGGAAGTATCGAAAAGCCAAACTGCACGGGAAAGGGAACTACTTTGGTTAAATGCAGTTCTTGATATATATTTTGATCCGATAGAACTTACTAGAAGCTTTAGAACAAACATACCTACAGTTGCATGTGTATGCAGAGTTCATTGCTCCACTTTCCGCGCTCGCTATACGCTTGCAGACTCGTTTTCTGCACTATAACACTTGCCCGATTGACTGGCGATCGTTAATGCCTACCGCAAATATTATCTTTATTGAAATGTAATTTGTCTAATGTTCTAAACGTGAAACATTAATTTTAAGAAAAGCTATGGAATTGAATAATCTTTAAGATAAAAATCTATTATTTAATCTTACAAAAAATACAGACATCAACGACTTATTTAATAAGAAATCTCCATCAGAAGACCTGTAGATCTTCTTAATTAAAAACCGTGAATGTATTTATAATACACTGCTACCAGCTTTCAATAGCAAGCCAGTTCTCAACAGCAGCAATTAATAAGATGCGCTTATTTTCTAGCAAATCACGTGACATTTGATATAAATTACAAAATTTTGCATACATATAGCTCGGTTTCTATAATTCAGTCGCAACTTCACCAAATGCAGCACTTTCAACCGGCCTGTTGGTCTAGTGGTTAGTGACCCTGACTGCTATACCGGAGGTCGTGGGTTCGATTCCCGCCCAGGACAAATGTTGTGTGATGAGTATGATCATTTGTTCTGGTGTCTGGGTGAAATTTATCTATAATATGTATGTATTTAGAAATATATAAGTAAGTTTATCAGTTGTCTGGTTACCATAACACAAGCTCTGCTTAGCTTGGGATTAGATAACCGTGTGTGAGTTGTCCTATGATGTTATTATGATATTATTAAATCTTATAGAATCTAGCAATCCTGGACCAACCTCAAGAGAAACCCGTTTTAAAATTGTTTATCAAGTATCAATGAGTGAATGGTTATGGAGGTATTGTGTAATCTTCATTGAGAGAGACTCGATGCACTTTCACCCTCGCCCACATTTCACAGATTTCATCTCGAACGACCGGCAAACGATCTTGAACTCTTAAATAAGTACTCTTCAGATTTATGTCTATGTTAGAGTAATCTTCAATCGTTATTTAAATTTAATTCTCCATTTTGAAATATTGTTGTGCACCGTTTGACCCCGCATTTGGGACGGTGTTACGAACATGCATTTTTATTATATCTTCGTGTTGCGATCTGTTTTGAGTGTTCTAATTGAATTTAATTATATGTTTTATGTGTTTGATTAATGATGAAGTAATTGCACTCGAGAATGATCTCAGATTGAGTGAAGCAAAATTATTTTGCTGCAATTACTGGTAGAATATTTTTGTAATGAAATAATTTTAAGTGGAGTAAAACCGTTTTTTTGCAACTTGCATTCCGAATATATAAGGTTTAAATTACGGTTAGATTTTTATTAAGGCATTTAACTTTTCTACGTCAATATTTGTTTGTACAAAAAGTTCAAATCATCTTCCAGTCTTTTCAAATCACTAAAATCATCTAACAAGCCAATAAGCTCACAAGTCATAGATACCAGAAATGTCTTGTTTACGTCACCTGATAAAGACGTTCTATTATAATTAAAGCACAATTACTGACGCGGCGAAACTAATACGTCTGTATCCAGAACCGGTTGCAGAAGATCACATTACCGTCATACCTTACTATCAAGAAGGTCATAAGTAACAAGCGCACGGCTTGATCTTTCTCTATTCCAGAATATAAAGTTGAAACAATCAAATGACTTCCGAAAATAGTTCGTCTTTTTTAAAGTCTTTTTTTTAATGAAGAAAGTTTGAAAGAAGTCATGCAGTGGTATGACCATAAGACTGCCTTTCAAAGATGTATTTTGCCAATTATTAGTAACTATATGTTCTGTATTAAAAAGTAATCATCATGAAAAGGAGAAGGAAACATCGTCATGCAACCATTAAACTTGAGAACTTTGATGGGTTCGTTGAGTCAGAGGCCTTCGAACAGAACTCCCACAGTAGGTTATAAGCTAACGAACCATATGAGAGAAGAAGTAATTAAGCTATTAAAAACAGTTGCATTATGTTAAGGCCACAATACTATGACATATTGACGGTTACGCAGCTCAGTGTGTGCAAGTAACGGATGACGTCGCTCTCGTGTCGGCCCTCCCGGACTTTCACCACTCTCGCGGGCAAAAGGTCGCCAATGCGAAAATGTTCGTGCACTCGACGCGACGTCCCCGGACTGTCGCTACACGTTTTATACATGTTTCACTTGAATAGAAAGATTCAAGGAAAGTAAGTAATAATAATAATTTAAGAGTTATGAAAAAGCGACGGACTTTCACACGGTAAGAATGGATAAAGAGGTCTTAATTTAAATATTCCGCTTGAATTTGTCAACCTGCCAGTATTGGCCCGAATAGTAACTATAGAGGTTTCATTAAGTAATTTGCAGACTTTTTATTTCAAATGAGGTTTTAATTGAAATTTAGCAAATTCTTCCCATGACCGTCTAAGACAAAAATGTTAAATCTAAATGGTGTGTTGGGGCCTTAGTGAGACATCCCATAAATCAATAAATTTTGTCACACATACTTATTTGCTGATCCTGAATCTAAATTTTTGTTCTTAGCTAAGATTAAAGATAAAAGTTAAACGCATGAATTATTAACTTTTTAAAATCTTCCGTATATTCTCAGTATATAAATGATGAATGTACACATCATGCGGAAGGAAATAACTGTCGTTCATAAAAATATTTGTATGTTACGGGAAGCGAGGCCACGACCACAACATCAAAAGGTCTTCTATTGTCATTCTAATGGGCCTACTGAAATTTTCTTCGTATGAATGATTTCTTCCTTATTGTCATACGCATGTACCTTCAACTATAAACATGTTTAGAATATTTCTCATGTATTTTTAACGAAGTTTTACACTTTTAACAGCATTTAAAGGGTATATTTATGAGCTACTTTGTGTGTATGTATTGGTATAAATATGAATCAATAGAAATCAATAAAAATATTCGTAGAGTTGCCTAAATACACATTTTGCAGTAGACTGTCATTGTTTTTGTTTTGCCCCTCACAGTAGGGGATGGAGGAGAACTCTAGTGGTTTAAGCCGGCAAGAGTCTGGTACACTCCATATATAAAGAAGCCAAATGTTACGTATCCTAACCCTGCTTCTTTAGAAAAATATCATTATTGCAATCGCAAACGCTTGTAGAAAACACTCGAATCACGAATGTATAAAGATGACAGATCAAAGTCACGCGACTTATCGAAACTAAATGTCAATTCCATACATTTGAGCGTTATTCATTGACGTTAACAATTCCAGAAATGTCACTTTGGTAAAAAGGCTGGTGCAAGAATACTGATTTTCTATAGACAACAGTGAGTAAGTGTTACAAACAGAGATCGTTAACAAGGTCTTCGTTTTTACAAAATTACGCAAATCGCCATTAAAACTGAGACGAGTAACGTCTCTTAAAACGTTATGTTGCGTGCTTTCCATACAACATACAAATTAGACAACGTTATTACGCCTCGCTTATGCAAAACTATTATTCGTTAAAAAAAAACTATGCCACAGTCTCTTAAGAGTACTAACCACAACGGTTAAAAAACAAAAAACGGTGCTAAAGCAACAAAAAGGTTTTAATCTGTTAATATTTGAAGAAATTACGCGTATCTTTAAGTTAATGTGTTGTAAATGTGAGATAATGTGTACGCATAACTTCCTATTCCGACTTGCACTTGACTATAAATAGGTGTGAACCTGTAGAGAAAGTCATGTTTTTATTGCTGTCTTCATGTGACATCTGAAAGTCTCCATTTCGATCCTTAAATGTTTGGGGATAAGACTCAAAATGTATTCTGAAAGCGGTATTGTAATATTGTTGTGCTAAAGTACTAAAATACATTTAATTATTTATTGCATCAGACTTCAATGTTGATATTATTTCAAGTTCATCGCGTTGACTACGAGCTCTGGTTGAGCGAGACGGTGCAACACAAGATGCGTATTGGCATCTCTTTTGCACAACGCATACAGTTCCGTTTGAAGACTACTTGCTAAAGTCCTCCTAACCAAGTGACATGTGTATAATCGTTTGCGTTAATAGAAAACGCTCAAATGTATGATAATGATATTTCGATTAGTCACGTGACTCGCACCTGCCATTTTCCCACATTAAAACGTATTTTATCAACCCTGACGACTGTGGATTTTATCTTGACTAGGGGGCAGGTACTTTTCATTTTTATACATCTTTCTTTTGAAACCTTAAAAAAAACAACTCCTGCATTTAACTAAGGAATTTAATCCTTGTTTCGCTGGGGATTTCACAAACATCCAAGTCACTTGCACAAAGACACCCAGACTCGAGGCAAGCTTTCGTGGGTCACCTTAAAGATGATTGTCCTACGTGGGGATCCGTTCTGTGGGTTTGGCGAGGGACCTCAACCATAAGGCTATCCGTGCAGTCTATTCTGTTAGCAAGCAGGTCATAAAACGATTTGTCCAATAGATTTTTACGCATTCAAAATAACCTATTGTTTTAGACATTATCAGAAATATTTATGTAAACCAGTATAAAATATATCACGCTTGTTATACTAATAACAATAACGTCGAAAGTGACGATTAATATACTAATAACGTGATTTGAAACAGTTTGGTGGCAAACATAACATTTTGTTTCGGCTGCGCTTTATATCATAATTGATTTACAGATTCCATACGAATTGGAATCGGCTGTGAATTCACGTGAGGTAGCAAAAGAAAACAAATGAAAAAAACATCAAATGGAAATTAAATCTCAGATATTCATAAAGGTCTATCTGTCGCAGGTATTCGGGTTAGACTGAGAGAAACAACAAGCGATTTAGACAATCAAAAATTAGGGTTTCAGTATTCGGCTACCTCATTGACAGCACGCAACTACTATCTGTCAGATATACGAAATAACAAGGCACTAATTAAGCATTATCTAACAAGGAAGAGAACTATTAAACTTGAAGTTAACACAAGCCAATCCAACATTCACAATAATGCAAAAGAAACAAGTTTTTCAATACTTTCTACGAGCATAGATAACAAGAGTTATATAAATTAGAAACTGCGCGCGGATGCTCAGGAAACAGAATCAATAGGCAACACTAAAATTCTGCATATTTTATGGACTTGTGTAAGGCGGATGCAGACGAACAGACATTGCCCATCTCACGGTTTGACACGTTCACCTCGGTATAACTTAGCACATAACTGTCTGACTATATTTCTATTTTGTCATTTACATATTGAAAAGCATCCTAGTCTAATAAAACAGTGAAAGCCTACGCGCAGTACAGATGTGGGAGTCAACCACCACATCTCGAAGTATGGATGACTCGAATTTCAATAATTGTGTCTTAGGATGAGAAGATGCTTAGCACCAAGGTCAAACCAATAGTGTGATTTATAAAATAATTTGTGTATTTAACGTAATATTTAATAAATAAATGCGGACAAATAAATGCGGACAACATCACATACATTGTTCTGAACCCAAAGTAAGTTGCTAAAGCACTTGTGTTATGGAATTCAGATACAACGAAGGTACCACAAACACCCAGACCCGAGACAATGTAGAAATGTGAATTTTTACATTGACCCGACCGGGGATCGAACCCGGGACCTCAGAGCTAGCGACACCTTGAAACCGGTGCGTGCGCCACTCGACCACGGAGGTCGTCGAATAGGAGAGGGGTGTGTCAACTCTCGTTGGAATCGAACGCGAAACTGAACCTGTGACCAAATAGTTATTCCTACATGAAAGGACTCTAAACCCCTGAGTGTGAAGGATATATCTTTGGTATATTCGTGCCGTACCACTTCCTTTAGTTCAACTTGAATTCAATTCCAAACCATTTCGAAGCATTGTTGCGAACTACGACTGCCTTTCCTGAGTATGGTGCATACAAGGATTAAATTCCTCACTGCGTGAAGTGTTTTTGTCTGAACCAATCAACTATAATTATGAGGACGGCACCCTGTACGTTGTGGTTTCTTAGGTTTACGCGAATGTTAGACATTGAAATGAAACTACTTTTACGGATTTTATCGCGGTTTAATTTTAGATTTTAGTTCACGACGACGTTTCGCAGGTATTTGCAGGTATCATGGTCCTGCAAAGGTTTCGAAACGTCGGGAACTAAAATCTAACCCTGTACGTTGTTCAAACCGTATCCACCATAATATTTATGAAACCCGTAAACTATAAAATCCCTTTTACTATTTACTTGGAACGGATGAACATTGAGGAAGAATCATGAAAATACACCTTACTGCTTAAAAAATAAAGTTCTATTTAAATTAATGTTAATTATATGAGGTAGTCTAGAAATCTTTCTCGTCAGTATGAAGGAGATTGGAATGGTTTAATAACAGGGTATTAAATGTAATATGATCGACACAACTCGCATCCAATATATTTAACTGAGTTGAGGTCGGAGATCAATAACATGCCAGTAATAAGATGCTTGATGATTGCAATTTCAAACAACGTTCGACTAAACTATGTTAATGTGATCTATGATAGTAGTTTTAATAGAAATTATGTAATTACCTCAAACGCATCTGTTTATTTGTGATTCACATAAATTGTGTAACCAATTGCTCAGGTTACCGTTTTGGTAAATACGGGTTTCTGATTTCATCCTCCTTCACATTTGAGGTCGTAAGAATTTGTCCATTGTTGAATCACAAACATTTACGTAACAAAACTATAAACAATTAACATTAAGGTAACACGAGGCAACTGACCCGGAATTCCGTTCACGATCAAATCGAAGCGAACAAACGCAGAAGCGAAACAAACAAAGAGCGAGTTTTTACCAAACCATTTGATACGGTCGTGGCAGATGATGCTTCCCATTGAGAGTGCGATGAATGCGCGGCATTCGCACGATTACGCAACAGCTCATTGCTTTCCCATCGCTACACAGATAACGTATGATCTCCTAGCCTTGTGTGAGAAATTCTTTTACGCGTCATACTTAAGAAATTACATGCACAATAATATTGGACAATTGTACAAGAGTTGTTGATTGGTCTCGCTTCATAAAAGCTTCACGCACGTAAGTGGGTAATATTTGATTTCTATTCATACCTCGAATTATAGCTGTAGGGAACGTGCAATTACAATATCATCCGAGTGCCATAACGATAAATGAATTAAATATGGCGTTAACGATTTATTGTTGAAGTTTGTCAATAGCTTGTGTTAAGTCTGGGTGGATGTTTCGAAAGCGTATTGAGTTGAAAGGAGAGTTAATTTGCTAATTTTGTTTTCTAGAATGGTGGTCCAAGGTTAGGCAGTTAAGGTAATAAATATATTTAACAAAATGAATATTTAGTTAAGAAAACCTATTACTAAAGAGTGACTAAGTGTCAATTTAGACCATACTTAATTTGTGTTGTGATATCTTGCAACTGGCATTCAAAGACCAACTATTAAACATAGCCATCTAGTATTAAACTAAGTAAAGTTTGTATTATGAGAACTAGACCGCTGATACACATACTTATATTTCATAAACATATACATTATATGTATATAAATCACACTACACGCAGAGCAGGTAATAGTGCTCATCACACTAACATGTAATGGGTGGGAATGAAATTATATTTTCCATAAGTAGAATATAAATATCATCACTATTACTTGTCTTTTTCTGAAAACGATGGAGTCAACATTTCTTATAAGACTACCTTGAGAGGAAATGCTGAAACAAACTGAGGGGTCGCGGATTCGAATCCCGATATAGGCTCAGTCAGGGCAACTAACCACTAGACCAACAGGCTAGACAGACATTAGTAACTGTTCTCAGTCTGAGAAAATCAGGAAGAACAAAAGTAATCACACAGCGATGGTTCCGTAAGTATGGCGCATCTCGTTTTAATTTGTTCCAATCACACTTGGGAAATCTGTATTTTTTCCCATTTAAAAATGCTGCCATGGTTTTTATGTGGATAATTAAATGGCGTGCAACCGCCGGTCGGTATTTACAACACTTTTATTACTGTTAATTATCAACAGATGTTGTAAGTGAAATGATATAACGTGGCTGTAATATTGCACAGTTAATACTTAAATATGGTTCACATCTATGGTTAGCAGTGAAAGAGAAATTAAAAACCATTAGATACCACACGTGAGCTATTGTATACTTGTGTTTGTGCCAAGTTTTTGAAATTACCAAACACTGATTGTACTATATAGCTAAGTCAACGTTTCTGAACTTGAATCGAATGAGAATTAATAAGGCGAGGATAACTAATTGTAAATACCAACACATCTCCAAACGGTCTCCGATAAAGCATAATCACAGCGGTGATTTCAGCAGGTCGCTAAATACTTATTTTCTTTTATTACGGGAGAGCATCTATCAGAATTAACCCACCATGAGGGTAAATCCAGGAGTGAACCGGGCTGATGATGATGAGAACATTAGGGACGGGCCATTGTAGCCAAGTTACATTTTAGCAACGTCAATGGAGAAAATTAATGTATGGAAATTACATTTCGTTGACTTTGAACTGTCATCATCATCCATGCTATTGTATTAATGTCACTTGGCTAGGGGGATTGTACATGTGTACTCACTCGAGACAGCGGTGCAGGAAGTGCAGGAAGGCGGGGTCGTCGGAGCGCACGATGGTGGCGAGCGTGCGCGTGCCGGGCCGCCGCTTGCGGCCCTTGGAGTTCGTGATGCTGCGGGGGGAGCCCTTCGAGTCTGAGGAGGCATAAGACAACACATACTAGAGTCACTATTGGTCCAAACTTTCTAAATTTACAAGGCTTCTTAGGGTTAAATTTTGTATGGAGGATCTGTGTTGATAACATCGTATGAAACTGATGACGCTAAATCTTCCAGTATAATATGTAGGTATACAAGTTCTTACGAATTCAATTAAAAGCATTATGTGTAAGGATATATGACACACATGATCACAATAGGTTTCGGTATTTAAAGTTCTTTAACAATATCTACACAATGAAAGTTCAATGGAAAGCATTTGAGTTAGTCATCAAGATCTTAAAATTAGCCATTATCAGTAGGTACATACCAAAGAACAGCCTCTTCCTGGTGGCATGGAGTAGCAGGTCAGGTGGCGGCGGCCCGAGCAGCTCCATGATGCAAGCGAGTTGTTCCGACTCGTTCTCGCCCGGGAACAGAGGGTAGCCCGTGTGGAGTTCCGCTAGGATGCAACCTGCGACCCGTGCAAAATGTAACTTTTAGTAGATACGTAGAAAAATAAGTAGGTACTGAAAACATGTATAGTTATAAGTTACATAATGAAAAGGAGCAATACTTTTCTTGATAACTTATGACGGTTAGACTCTAGCGGCTATCAAATGTATAGTCCAAGTAAATAGGATTAACATTTATCAAAATGATCATAACACCACACCCGTTTTAAACAATTACATCAACATTTCATCATATTTTAATTACATAAACTCACAAACGAAAGTACCATCAAAACTGAAATATCATCCACATAGTGACCAGTTTAAAGATATGAGTAGATGTCGAGATGATCCATCGTAACGTTAACGTAAGAAGAGTAGACAAGTAACGTCTTGTCAGTTGCGTAAAAACTACATTCTTTGGTTTCAATATCTGAGAGAATCGCGAGGTCACCTTTCTCCGTCACTTTCTAAGCTAAGGCTGGTCGCACGCGAGCGACAGGCGATAAATCGAGCGGAATGCTTTTATTAGACTTTTATGTCTTAAGAGATGTGAGATTTTCTTTAGTGTTGTTATAAGTATGCAAAGTGTAATAAATCAAATCTATTGTTAAAGCAAAATGTGAGTGTATTTGTATGTTTGAGTAAGTTAGGTTTGTTAAGTCTTCACGCTCAAACAGCTGAACCAATTTCGATGATTTTTTTTATTGGGGTATAACCGGCACCGTCGGTTTAACACATTGGCTTAAATACTTAGTTAAAAGACATTCAGACGGGCAAAGCCACGAGCAATAGCTAGTCTTTCAGAAATTTCAATGGAAGATCTTGTTGCTGAGAAAAGTGTGCATAAGTTCGTAGTAAGTTCTACTCAAAAATGGTAGTGTAGGGTAGGCATACACTATTCCAAGGCAATCCTAAAAAAGAGGGGCGAGAACCAAGATTAGTAAAAATCCACTCAAATAAATAATCACTTATACTATTACTCATAAAGTGTACAATAGCCCTAAGGTTACACAATCAGGAGTGTCAAACAGTATGTAGGAGTCAACTCATTGACAATTCCCATTCCACTCTACTTAAGAACATTAAAGAGAGATGCAGATACTGATTACATTGTGTCTTAGTAGGCTGACCATTCATATGAATTCCCATCGTAGCATTTGATGACGTAACATGATAAAAACATTTATAGCATCTTCGCCATCTTCGTCCCAAATTGTTAGTATGGTGAGCAAAAAAAAACGATGTACTACAAACGTAGATTTGTATTGGTGTTCTGCGGGTCTTGAATAGAAATCTATATAATATATCTTGATTATATTTCGGTAGAGGGCCTTCCAAAACTAAAAGGGAGATCGGGGAAGAGAAATGCCGCTCTACACCCTATAATGCGCTTTCTCAAGGTGCTAAGGTGCTAGCTATATCCGCACTAAATTCATGTAAATCAGTCCAGCCGTGTAAGAGTAAAGAGGTAAAAAGCAAATATTGACTGATACACCTTCGAATTAAGTATATTAGTTTGAAGATAGAAGCCTTGTAAATCTGATTATGGTCCCCGAAATTTGTTGCTGTCTGTACTTCACGAAGCACTTATCGTATTTATTTGAGACTTTAATTCAGCTATTACGTAAAAGTTGTAAAACTTATATTCTTCAATAGACTCTTATGGGAAGGTGGGGTAAGACGGGGTAGCGAGGTAAGATGGGGACCCTCCAAAAATATATAATACAGTATTAATTGAAAAGTTATTTTGACGCCATCTAGTCGTATTTATCAGTACTTGTTAGAGTCGCAAAAAGTTTGTTCGAAGGAGCGCACGATTCTTCATGGTAAGTACATTTTTAAAATTTGAAGTGGTTTTATCTAATTATTGAAGCATATAAAGTGCATGACTGTTATAATGTATGATAAACATAATGTGTGACATATTTTTTTTGTTAATTTGTATTTATTTTACTATTGTAAACTCATTAATTCATGCCGGTTTCTTTTGATTTATAACCTCTAAAAACTCAATACAACTTTTAAGTCCAGTTTGGGAAAGATGGGACACTTATGTGGGGCAAGACGGGGTAGGTACCCGATCTTCTAATCTAGGATTTCATATCTAGGAGAAAAGTGGATGAAGCAACAAGCAACTCCAGGAGGAGCAATGATGGGCATGTGTATCAGGCTAACTTATTGCCTATGCATATCAGAATTATCAGAAGATTACATATTAAAACAGTCGCTGGAATCTACACCTGCAACTATGTGCATAATAATTGAATCTTTGAAACCCTAGTTCACATAAATACTTAGACCTTTGTTTAGTCCTAGCTACCGCATTAGGTTAAGTAACCTGTAATGGTAGATTAGTGTGATTATTAAATAAATAAATAAATAAATAAATAAATAAATAAATAAATAAATAAATAAATAAATCTTATCCGCTGAGTTGTTATTCAGTTTGTATTGAGATTGCATTCAACATTAACTATTTTTTTATAGTACAGTTCCAAAAACAGTAATGTTGTCATTTCCTGATGCTTAAATGGCTACACCGCCGTAAATCATTTAGCAAACTCTCCACCTCCACCAACTGCTTCAACCTCATGTCTCAAGCAGGCAACAGTAAATGATTATATAGATAATGATGCATTCCATCTGGTTAGCCCGAAAAAGTTAATGCCTTATTCGCGATTCGCCGAAAAAAGACCAAGACAAGTTCGAAGAAGGGGAAAAGCAGCTATTATTACTGCTTTTCTATATAAAAAAGAATGAAAGGAAAACTAAAATAGGTAGAAACTAAAACCACATGTAACAAACAAAAAGTAAATGACAAAAATAACAATAAAGAGAACTTGAAAAACCGAAAAAGCGAAAAGGCACAGAAGAAGAAGATACAGAATGTCTATACTGTCGCGGCTTGTATTCCGATTATCATACTTGTATCACTTATCGTACTTGAGGCAAGTGAGCGCATTGTGTCTGTGCAGGAGTGGAAGACAGCGATGACGAAGCTGAACATATCTGCCCGGTTTGTGAAGATGACGGCGCTTAAATAGTCTATACCCCATCTTACCCCAGGGGTATACCCCATCTTACCCTATAGGTGGGGTAAGATGGGGTGATTCAGTTATTTTTTAAAAGTTTATATTTTTATGAGAAGAACTTATTTTTTTTTGTTTTGACTGATTGTTATTAAAAGAAGAAAGACTGATTATTTAATTAATAAAAGTTCCTACGTTGTGCAATTAAAAAAGATGGGTTTTATTTATGAAATACCTTAAGGTCCCCGTCTTACCCCACCTTCCCCTACGTATCGTAATTCCGAGCGTTTACGTGTTTTTCTTTTGATTGGCATTTTGTTTGTTGAAATAGTTTTGCCTATTCTGTGAAAATATTTTCGCCATGTATTTTGAAACTTGTAATTGCTGTGCTCCTTTTCTAATTGTAGTTCTTACGACACATGTATCGCTCTCTATATTTTATTTACCACCAGGGTGACACACATTTTTATTTATATTTTTTTATATTTCATTCAGATTTTTTGCAAATTTAGATTTTAGATGTTACGTCTATAATTTTGACCGCTTTGTCCAATAAACGATATTTCTTACTAATTTTGAAATCGGACTTTTATCGGACATATTTCATTATCCACCAAGCTATGCCTAGTTTTAACGGGAACATAAAAGGTACAAAACTACAGATAGAATATAACATCCTAAAATACCATACCCATGCTCCACATATCGATGGGGGTCCCGTACTGCAGGCCGAGGATGACCTCCGGGCTGCGGTAGAAGCGCGACTGGATGTAGGTGTACACCCGCGCGTGCGTGTAGCACGAGCTGCCGAAGTCTATCACCTTGATGGATGAACTGCCTCGCGCTTTCAGCAAGATGTTCTCCTGGAAATGTAAGAGGAAAGGTTAGTGTGAGGTACGCAAATGTGAGCAAGACAAGTGTAGGCAAGTGTAATATTGAACGAAATAGAGACTACGAAAAGTGGAGCAAAATTGTTGGAAGTGATCACTCGAGAAATCAGAGTGTTTGCCCGCCTATGTTATATATTTCTGAAATATTATTTTAAACCTAACGTTATAAACTATAACTTATTATTATAAAATCCACAAACAAAGTATTAGAATAGCATGTTATTCTACTTTAAAACGGTCATCAATATAGCTTCTATCATATTAAGAAAACGTGAAGGCGTTTCGTTTTTCGTTTCAATACGTTCTTGGTTATATTGATCATCCTGGCTCTCCTCTACATACCGGCTTCAGATCACAATGTATGATGTTCTCTCCCTCGAGCAGCCTGAGGCACCTGAGCAGCGAGCTCGCGAACCGCCTGATGAGGCTCAGGCTGAACCCTTGGTAGTTGTTCTTCTTGATCAGCTCGTACAAGTTGATGCTGGAAAAATGATATTCACACTTTGGAACAAGAAATATATTATTTTATAGTATCAAACTTATTTCTCGATGTATAAATGAAGGCTGGCTTAAGAACGGAAAAAAAACATTTGGAACGGAGAAATAATTATGCTTATCAAAGTTAATAGCTTTACAATTTCAAATTGTAGTTCCTTTTCTTACTGGAACTGTACCTTCTTTAATGTGAAGATATTAAACGAAAATAATGAAATAAATATTCAAGAACAAAATTGCCCAAGATTACTCCTTCATGAATCATAAACTTTAATTCATTGTAAATTTGAAACCGTCAATTTACAAAGGGAATTTAAACACAGGCGTAAGATCATCATCACTCACCTCATAAGCTCAAAACTGATGCACAGATGATTTCTAAAATAGAAATAGTCCAGCATGTGTATGACATTGTGCGCTTGGTCTTTATCCTTCAGCCTGAGATGGTCGAGGACCCTGACCTCCACCAGCGCCTGGTGATGGAAGCGCTTCTTGTTGCGGATGATCTTGATGGCCACCTGGCTCCCGGTGCGGTGGTCCAGGGCTCTGATCACCTGGCCAAAGGATCCCTTCCCAATGACCTCGAGGATCTCGTATCGGTAGGCTATGTGGTCGTGGATTTGCTGGAATTGAGTTATTGTGTGGTTAATTGGATTTTAAGATTATAAAAAAATTACATGTCAGAACAAGAGTGTTTTGTGAACGTCTGCGTTAATAGCTAATAGAAGTTATAATTTTCATTCTATTTTTAATTATTTCTATTCAGATCACTCAATTGTATTCTTAATTAGTAATAATTATTAATATTTATAATCGTATGTAATTTTAGCAGCAAATCAATAATAAAGTAATTAACTTAATTTCAAAAGACTTTCGTTTAAAACACATTTATTTATGCCACGATATTACTTGCGTATATCAAATTATTGGAAGCTGCAAAATTGTTTAATAAGAAGCCCATCAGACATTCCATTAGAGCCTAAGTAATGGCGGTGCCTCCAAAAGCCAAATTATCCCTTTTGCGCCCCAAAATATAATCAATGAATAATAAAATTGTGATGAGAACGTGAATATCTTAAGGGCCTTTCGCTTTTAGATCGCGAAAACAAATTCTATCGGAATATAATTATCGTTCAGTTATCAAATACTTATTAATTATTTAACATGGTTAAATTGATTTTCATATTAAAGTTATATTGTTTACTCATAAAAAACTACTAAAATTTCGCTCATGGCGCCCAACGTGGGGCAAAGTTAAAGCGACAACCGTCACTACATAAATAAAAACTCAGTTAGAACTAACTCTTACCTTGTTGTAACTCCCGTTCTCGTCATCGAACCCGCAGTTGTTGGGCAGGTTGGCCCTCGCCTGCACCTTGTTGGACTCCAGGCCCAGGAACCACACCTCCGGGTACTTCCGAACCTCGTTCCTCTCCCACTCCGATAGCCGTTCGCCGTATAGCTTCAAAGCTTCTGCAAGAACGAAAAATATTAATTTAACCTTAGCATTAAATGTATATTGATGAAGTTCCGATGATGATGGTTGCAGTCCGTTTATATTATATTTAATTTATTTATTAATATGATATAAATTTAAATAAGAAAAGTTAAGGGAATTTCACCTAACCGGCTGGACTTATTATGATAACATAGGTAATTTTAGGGAAAAATCCTATTTAATAATTACTATTAAAATAACCGCCATTACAAAAACGACACTCAGTTAAGTCACCTTCAAGGGTAGCAGAACTGTTGAACCAAGTACAACAAGCTGATCGCTGACCTCTACTAGTTGTGAGAGGCGTTCCCAGAAAATAACGATAAATACTTGTAAAGCTACTAAAATGTACTCATATAATGTACGTAACTATCTGAAACTGTAACACAATGTAACATGGCTACACTTCGTCGCGTCATGTTCGGGCTATAAATCCGTGCGATTGACAATGACCTAAATACGTCAGCCTGACGCTCTGACGAGTAATGACGCTGTTTGACACGTGTCCAAGGATGTCGAGCTCGGAGCTTGTTAGACTAGATGTTTCAGGATCTATTCAGGCTGAATACTGAAAGTGGATACAGTTTTGTTCCACTGTCTTTCACTGTCAGTTTGCTTAAATGTCAAACAGCCTTTTTTAATATAACGGCAAATCATGTATATACGTCGATACATATTATTTACATTTTAATGGACCATAAAATTGCATATAAAAAATAAAATACATTTATTTCAGGTAACCATAACCCATATTGCTTCATATACGTAATGTATCAACCTTACAAGCAGATAATTGAAAAACTGAAACCGAGTCGTAATGACTTCGTACAACAAATAAATCGTCAATCACGGTGATGTTAACTAAAGATTGCAATACCAAAAAAATTTAAATCGTTTCCAACAAAAAATAGCATAAAAAACGTACAAACATTAGCCTATTATTTGGGAGATCATCATAAGCATCCAGCCAACCAATATAGCACTCTCTAAATTATTAAAATCTAAAAATAATTTTAAATCTCAACCAAAAAAGATGACGACGACGACTCAGTTACATAATTTAAAAATATTAGACAAGTATTTTTGCTCTTTTCAGAACAACGAAAATTGACGAAGATAAACTGCTTTAAATTTTAGGAGGGGGGGGGGCTTGTGACGTAACGATTTCGTACAATTATACACAATCAGAACTATCCTCTGTACACTTGATCCATTGTATGCGAGACAAAAAAACGCAAACTAAGACGCAAAAAGCACAGACACTGGAAAAAATTGTCATCATACCCATTAAAAATTACAAAAACCGCAAACGATTTAAAACAATCGCGACTAATGATTTAATGTACTCGTAACAATAGTAACAGACAAATCCCCATTATTGATTACTCTCTCAAGAGAACGCTCTGTCGTCAATTTGTCACATAACGAGTAACTTCATTACGGCACGCGTTACAACATATATTATGTTGACGAAGTGGTATAATGAGGTAAGGGGTTAGTTTAAGTAGAGTTATGAAGGTAATGGTAGTCAATGTTAGAGGTCTAGGTTTTATCTCAATTTTTTTGGTTCCGTACCGAAAGGCCATGTCGACTGTACGTCCTTCAGATAATAACACTGTATCTTATGCACCGTGATAGCCAGACAGTTGAAGTTTTCACTAATCTTGTAATGAAGCATATCATAGGAGACAGGTATTGCAGTGCAACCTCTAGCAAGTTAGGCTTAAGTCGAATTACATTACCGTTGCCTGCTGGGGACTGTTTCACGCTTTTCAACGTATATTTCTTAATTAGAATGACCTACTTAAATGATATTTAATTGCATTAAAGTGTAGGTAAAAACAAGGAGTTAGGTTTTTTATAAATACTTTACGGTATATTAATATTAACTCATAAGTCATTACTATTAAATCAAAAACCCGTCATCCCTAAGTAAAACCATCAATCTTTGTATAAATAGCAACACACCCTTGTTACTATTTTCGGGCACAAGTTGAGAGTAAATAACGGAGATTGAATATCAATCTCTCGAATATCCGAACTGTTGTGAGAGAATCCTATAAATGTTAGCACCTGTCTCAGTGTGACACGTGTTCGGATGACGTCAGTGCTCCTGTTACGAATGCGTGCGGATGTGTGCGGATGTACACGGATATAGGTCAATGCTACGGATCGAGGAAATTCACAGAGTTGAGAAAGGACCTTATATAGTGAGAGGGGAAGAAAATGGAATCTGTTTAAAATTTAAGGATTGTATTCCAGATGTCTTGACCTAAATATTGCCAGGATAACGTAAATTTGACATTAAGAGTGTACCTATCGGTCACTTTTTCGTAAAGTTTTAAAAATATTTAGCACGAGATCAGCTTTTCAGGCCTCGAAAACGTCTCGAGACTTATTCGTGACGACATATTGTCAACAAACGTCACTTACTTGAGAAACGTCATTAGTCGCGTAAATCGATTCGCTTTCAGTCTTCTTCCTTAAAAAAAGGAATTTAATCGTTTGTCGCACAGTGAAACAGTGAGTGTGTTTGGCTTGGTGACCTCACTACATCTACAGTCATTTGTGAATATAGCTGTCTTGTCATATCAACAACAACATTTAAACAACTTGATCGGCATCAAAGATTATGAAACATAACTTCCTAAACAGAAATCCCCACAGAACGTGCACAAAGTCTATATAAAAACGAATCCGAGGGTACAAGTACCAAGTCTTCAGTGCGAACGTGTTTGCTTCGTAAATATTGAAAGTAATTAATCTCAGTTGAAGTAATCCCCCGCGTGGAGATCGATGTGCTTCCTTCATTATTGGTTCCTGGAAGCTTCTGTTGATACCAGGTTCCAGGGGCCTGTCGCACGCGTATTCAGAACTATTTGTTTACTGATTTTTGCATGGATTTACCTACTTTGATACTGCGCAGCTGTGTATTGATTTAATGAGTTTCCAGCTTATGACGTATGTGGGGAAAGAAAATTGTAATGTGATACAAATGTATTAAATGTGTGCAGATTCTTTCCTATTGAGGATCTATCTCTCTCTCTCTCTCTGTCTAATAATTAAGTAATCTCTGGCTGTGGAGTAATTACTTCTATTAAGGGAGTTAATCAAGATCTTCCTGTCGTCTCCCACTTCGTTTGTATTATCACTTCAAATTAGACTTATTGGACTTGTGAGAACTGCATGCAACTCAGTTACTTTTAAACATAATCTGTCTTATCATTCGCGTAGGAAAAAACTGACCTATATTTTACAGGTCCTAACTGACCCATATTATGAGAAGGTAGCTAACAACATGGAACTTTTTGATGAAAATTAAGGGCCACAAACAGAGTTTGTTTTAAACTAGGGACACATTAAATCTAAAAAAGCAATGTGTAATATATTAATAGAGAGGTCAAGGCTTCGCAGCGATATACACGGCTGTAACTGTAGGGTTGTTCAAACTGAAATTTCGCGAGAAATAAAAGCAAGCAGCTTATTAAGAAGCGGCCTTGGGAATGCTCAGTTAGGGAGCTGTAAAAGAGAAACACGTTTGTGTAAAATATAATTATGAAACGGAATATACCTAAAAAAACCTTTTTATTGCCTGTATGAATTCAAAAACAACTTATTAAAAATGAAAAACTATCTCAATTCATCACTATCCTAGCTTTTTTCTCAACTATGTTGGGGTTTTCAAGTCCAACCGGATTGAGCTAAGTACTAGTGTTTTACGAGGAACGACTGAATAATTAACCTCCTTAACCCAGTTACCTAGGCAACAAGACATCCCTATGTCAGACTGGTTGTCAGACTTTCTATCTCCTGACTACATGTAACGACTGTCAAAGATGTCTGAATAAGTTGTTATTCAGACATCTTTGACATCGGAACCTGCCTTCCGAAACACGAAGAAACTCGTCATGACATACACGTCACCCATCCACTAGCCGACCGTTTCGAGCTTAGTTTAACTTGTGATGTATCCACTTGTGCAGTTGCAGCTTAGCCTTATGCATTTTTTCCCTTAACATTTCTTGTAATACTATCTTTTACACATTTTACTTTAGATCCATCAGTCTTAATTCAGTCGGTGACAGCCCTAAGTATCTGTTACAGTTGAGTGGCGACTGGTGTCGGTTTTATCGCCCACCGGGGCAAGAAAGATGGCACTCGCGCCCGCCAATTTATTACTGAGCGCAGTTAGTGTTAGACCATGTTCGTGAGCGATATCGTGTATCTATCTATGTATAGGCTCGTATGTTATCGAATGAAGGCAAAAATTCTATTCGATCAAGTAATATTTTACATTATTTACGTTTGTTTTAGGATAGCAGAATAAAGTTATTGATTATTCGATATCCATCGGGAGTAAAGCTCTCATTTATTTGGTGATTTGTACCTAATTCTAATCTACATAGATCCCGAAAATGATTTTGGTCTGTGATAGAACAAATGCTAGGTGATAGTTAAAAGTGGAATAGGAGCTATGCAATGAATGATATGAATTCATATATTTTTTATTATGTGCTTGGTCTATAAGAAAATTCATTGTAATTACTTGATAATGGCGTGCCATTAATCTAAACCCGAACCCTTGACATCACGGATAGCTGAGTGGTATAGGCCATCACTAAACCCACCTTGTGCAGTGTATCGCGGATTCGATTCCTGCGTAGGGCAATCATTTGTGTTCCCCAAAAATGCTTGTTTTGAGTCAGGATCTGAATCAAGATCAAGAATTAAATTCTAAGTGCGGGAGACGTAACAAATGAAAAAAAAAACAATCAGCGTTATGGTAATTAAACTGATAATTTTCAATTAATAGAAAAGCAATGAACTTCCACCGGTGATCGATAATAAATGACTCGTATTTCAATCTTTGTTTCGTAAATTCCAGATAGCATTCGTTTCGTATTCACCGCGGCTCTGAATTCTATTTTATGAGCGGGCAACATTTGCATGAGGTCAGCTTGTGAATATTTCTTGCTGGTACTCTTTTCAGGTGAGTAATGAGATCTAAATGTAGATACTATCTACCAAAGAACTCTCGTAAATTGAAAAAGTTGTTCAAAGTTGAAATACCTTCAGAGGTATTTCGAAAAGGGGATATTTTGACCTCAGTTACATTTCTTTGTTTGAATTTAAGCAACTTTCTCAAACAAAGCATTATTCAATTCCAAAAATAAATATATTGTTTTGTTTGAAAACCCATTGTTTTTTTTCACTGGGTGACCGTCGTATTCAGAAGTGGTGTACGAAAAGAACCTATTGTAATATTGTAGTTGTTTCCCGCGACTCCGCCTGCGCGGACTTCAGTTTACAGCGTTCGGTGGTCCCCGTTTCCATGGAAATACATCCCCTCAGTGATCTTATAGCAGCTTTTACACACCTTTTCAAAAATCGGGATAAAAGGTAGCCTATGTCCATTTCCATGTCCATGGCTATATGCATGCCAAATATCATCATTTCATTTCATTTATAATATTGGTAAGGGTAAACCCTTTAAGTTACCTTGGGTCTGTGAATAGTCGGACTATCCCAATAAATAGGCGTCAGTATACTATTATTAAATAATTATAAACCCTGGATACAGGTAGCATTAACAGCAGAACCGGTACGGTCATTTGCTTAATGTATAGCACTTGCTTCGCTTGCAATTTTAATGGTATCTCCATTATAAAGAGAGACGACTCTTTAGTACGTTTATTGTTCAGTAAATTCTTTTGAAGATGTATAAAAGTTAAATGATTGAAGTGAATGATGACATTTTCTTCTCAAATGTCATGGTCGTATTCGGGCTGATGTATTGTTTAATATTTCTGTATCTTTTGTTTGTTATTAATTAACGAATTGATCATTAATCGTCAGTTTTACTGAAGAATTGAAGAATTTTATCTGTATGTAGTAATAACATTCCCTGTCGGAAACTAAAGTACAGCACAATCTTTTTGTAATAGTGTATTTTTCAATAAACAAGCAACATTTTGATTAAAATCAATTATAAATCAAAATAATTCTACTCTACTTACCTACGTGTTTTTTTCATGAAACTGCTCTTAAATGGATTTAAGAGCAGTTTAATTTTGTTTAAATTATTAATGAAAAAAACACGTCCCATTTCAATGTATTTTTGGTATGCATTAGGCTCCCCCATGATGCTTTAGATAAAAAATATGATTAATTGAAAGTTGACTTTAAAATAGTCCTGCCGTCTATATCAAATCTCCAATTTCATTGTTCACGTCTTCGAGTTCATTAACGTGTCTCTGTCAAACCCATGCAACTAAAACATACGACACTCAAATGATTAATACCATTCGCGTGATATCGCGTGACGGTGGCTGAGGGACCCATAAAGATGGCATTCACGATCATTCCATCCTGCTAAATGGCATGATTTGAAGTTTTGTCTTGAATGGAAATCCCCAAAATAAAATCGTAAATCGCAATAGGCATAATTATTTAAGCTATTATGCGATTTCTGAGATCACGAAGTACCAGCTATGTCCATTACGACAAGACAAGACATAAAGACAGGCATTGCATAAGTTTTATTTATAAAAATAATAAACCCGCCGCGTAAAAACAACTAAGAATTATTAAAACCTAACGATACCTTAATTATATAAATCGGTTCAGCTGTTCAGGAGATATGGGGTAATAAATAAGAAATACATACAAGATACCTACACGCGAAAAATAGTCCTTTCAGATTTTTTTCGATCTTTCGTCTAGTTCAAGTCCTTTGCTCAAGCCAAAGAAGATAGCAGCATCGTGAATGCCCCAACAGATGTAAGTACGTTTGGAAATCTTGATAATGCATTGGACATTGGACATATCTTGATACTTTAACTAATGTATAAATCAATCCTATTCGATGATGAATTGGTTTTATTCGCTGTGTCATGTGATGCCTTTGTGGTCTACATATAGAGACTCTTTTGATGTCAGTTGTCAGCTGTATGTTCAATTGCGATTTTAATGGATTTGCATTAATTAAATTCGTGAAATGGCGTTTAATATATGAATTGTGAATGCGACGTTCGAATTAGGTGATGATCAAAATAATGTAATGATAATTAATATGATTAAAATAATAATATAGAGAAGTTTGCTGCTTGCATTTGAAGTCAATCAATTTATCAATAAATTAAATCTATCGATGTTACTTTCTACCCGTCAATACAACTTTATTGTAAAAGATTATTTTTTCAAGATTAGACTTAGTAGGTCTCCACCAGAAACAAGACATTTAGAAACCATAATTTCTTGACATGTGTATATATCACGTTAATTATGTCTATGTTCTCCCGTATTTATTTTACAGACGAAACAATACCGTCCATCTTGAGTGGCCGACTTAAGTTCCTAGCGGCAAATACATCTCGCTATTAAACCCCATTAAGAGTAATTACTAACATTTGTTCTAGTTTCGCGCTTGAAACAGACTAATTAAAAGTTACAAGCTCTAATTATTAACAGATTCATTGGGAGCTAATGTTGCTATTAGGCCTCGGTTCGCAGATTGGTACTAAAAGAACATCAGACATTTATACATTCACATGAGAATTATTCGGTAACTGATGACGGAGACTGCAGGTCTCCAAAAACGCGTCTATCTTCAAACCTTTTTCAGTTTTCATGAAAGACGCTTGGAGACTAAAATCATGATACATTGGAGAGGCTCGTTAGCCTACAAATGGATTAAGCGCCCCACTAAGGGCGTCAATCCCCGTTAAAAATTAAAACATAAAACTCCTAAAATAGTAGTTCTATGTTCAAGCAGGTACTTTAGGTGTATTACTGAAACATTGCGGAAAACCGACAACAATGGCGGCTTGACTATCTTTCGAGATCCAGAATCTTTTGGGCTTCATATCGAGTTTTTGATATTAAAATAGATATTTATATCTTTCGATATCCCACAAGCAATCCTCGTTTAGTAAGTCTGGTAAACAGGAATATCTTGTGGAGTATCCTCGGATGATAAGATCTAAAATCGGCTGATTGTCTTAAGGCTTCCGTTATGAATATTGCATTAGCCATCGGGGATTTGTGTATGGATATGTAAATAGGAAAATTCTTAAGAAACGCTTTCACAAAACTCCGCCTCTTATTCTTTTCCCTTTCGTGTCAAGGGTTCTTTAAAAGCTTCTACCAAAAAGTCGCAACTAAGGTTTTTTTACCTGCTCAAAGAAAGAAATTTGCAATTGCGGATAGGAAACAAAACACGACACTGCATAGAAAAACAAGTCGCTTCAAAACTGCAAAAGACAAACTGTTTGTGATAGTTGATTCCTAAATACCACACTCATTAGCTTCTACTACCTTCTTTTAATTGCTGAAAGTCTCCATAGGTATGTTCCAACTAGGTAAATACGTAGATAATAGTACCTAGTTCCCTAAAATATTTGACCTCAGTTCACGTTTCGATAATGGAAACTAGCCGAAGTTCTAACAGCCTTTAAGTGCTCTAAGTAAAACTATAATATGATAAGTTTGTCCCTACATACTCTGAACTCTACTAATTAAATTGTTATAGTTTGTAAAACTACTTCGTTCTGGTCTGCGTTCTAGGGAAAATTGTAAATGAACTGACAAAGGACTAAATTGGCTGCGGTTGCGCCTAGATTCGAGACCCTATGAAGAGGAGGGCTTTATTAATCTAGAAAATTAATCATTCAATTTGATTAAAACGTTTTGTTAACCACGCATTCTCTTTACCATTTTATTTGTATTTAGAAAACGTTAAGCAAATCGATTTATTATAGGCAAAGAATTGAGTCGAGCTCTTTTGATAAGGTCTAACGTATTGCTATTAACATATCAAAAACAAATAATACCTAGGTTACACATTGTTCCGTGACCTTAAAAGACATTAAAGCGATTTAAAGCGCCTACACAAAAGATCTGAGCCAAACGCGTTCATGCGTCAAAGTACTATCCAATCTGGCGTCACATAATACCAACTTGAAAGTTCAAATAGGAACGGCCGCAGTTAGGTAGGGAGTACACGAACGGAGTCGATGATAAAAACTAAGAATTTATTCAGAAAAAAGACCAGGGATTTCTTTGTGAAAGCATGGCAAACAATATTGAAAATTAAAAAAAAAATATACTAATATATAAAGCTGAAGAGTTTGTTTGTTTGAACGCGCTAATCTCAGGAACTACTGGTCCAAATTGAAAAATTCTTTTTGTGTTGAATAGACCATTCATCGAGGAAAACTTTAGGCTATAAACCATCACGCTGCGACTTATAATAGCGAAGATACAATGGAATATGTGAAAAAAACAGGGCAGGTACAAATCATAACTTATATCTTCTACCCACGGAGACGAAGTCGCGGGCAACAGCTAGTGTATATATATTTCCAGTGCCTAGTATTTTTTGCGCTGAAACATCGTTAGGAATTTTGCTCTTACATTTTTCGTATTAATATTCAAAAGCATTCCGTACCTATTTCATATTACTTTCAAAACTTTTTTCTTAAAATACTTTAGGCGTGGAAACCTAATGGCTGGTGTTATTTTGAACTTTGTTCTTTATGTAATAATTGAACTTTATAATATACGTCTCGAGTGCCTGATACCTACAATACAAATACCATTCCAATCTAAGACCTGTATATTTGAAAACAAAAACTACAAGGAAAATTAATGGCGTAATTTGTTCATGGACCAAGTAAAAAATGATCTTCAGACAAAACTTTATTACAAACAAACAACAAAATAGTTCAATTCAACTGCACATAGATGGCGCTGATGACTGCTACTGTGATGTAAGACCTACACATGAAATAATTAACGACTTGAACGTTCAGCTTCGCTATAATCTTCTAGTCTACAAGTTCCACGGGCTATCTAGAATCTAGTTACAGCAGCACCCTCGCACATGACCGCACACGCCCCCTAAACGTTCATCCAGCAACTAAATCACTCGCCGACCCAAATCCGAAACCAGTGGCTTATAAATCCAAAAATTTGGCAGCCGTTCCCTGGTAACATTTGAATACTTAAACTAGGTACGCTGTATATGTAGAAGCTAAATTACACGTAGTGTTGTACATAGAATGATTGTAATGCTCAGAATCGATGCAGAATTGATTGACATAATGTAAGGAACAGTAAGTTAAATACTAGATTCTTTGATGTTTTACTCCTAGTAAATCAAAATTCAAAACGTTTTTATATCTAGTAGGCCTAAAACAGGTTCTTAAGAAATGTTGGATAACAGAACTTGTATCTTCAATTAAGCGGTTCTAAAGATGATTTTCATTAACAAGAACTGACAAGAAAATATATTGCATAGGTTACCTACTCATTTAGATTAGAAAAGCACACAAGATTGTACAAGTACACAGATATGCATCAAAACCGCAGCTAATTGTTTCCATAAAAAAATACGTAGGATCGCATAAATACATAATACCTAATGTTTAGTTTAAGATTGACCAATTCCTCACCTTGCATCGATTCTGATATCGATAGGATCATGCCTGAACATAGTGCATCTCTACAAAGGCATTGACACTCTCGTTTCGGCTGTGAGCTGCGTCCGAACCCGCGCGCGGGCGGTACGAGGGCCCAATTGTGTTCCCCTTAATGTTATTAAATCGGTTTTTGTTGAAACTACGCCGGCCCGGCCTTTTTGTTTGTGTGCTATCGCGAATTCACAGTCGAAAGCTGGACGCGCGATAGGCCTGTTTTACAAAACCTATTTTGTAAAATTCTGTTTTAAAGCCACTTTTTTTGTAAATTCTTTCGTGATTGTGCGCGTTAGCCTTTAACCTAAATGCATTACATTGATTTTGGGCACAATGGCGATTATAGGTAGTAACTAACTACCAACATTGTTATCCACTACTTAAAATAAAGACAGTTTTGCTTGTACCACAGTAACAAATACAGAAAGGAAAACTATATTTATACACGACTGTATATATAGTTAACTGCTATACCAAACTCTTTTCTTATTCTTTTCTTTCGTAAGAAAAAAGTCCGCATAAAACATTGCGAAGCTCATTAGTCATTAGTAGCGCGAGCCAGACACGTGGCTGCTTTTTTCTTGGGCTAGTTAAGTGCGACCGCGTTGACCTACATGCTGGGCCCAAGTCCGAGAGGCTCTCCAGATAAATGGTGACTAGGCAAGGGCAACACTAGTATGTCGTTTTAATGATGGACCGATTGACATCACGAAGACCAGTGGCTCACTTATGTCGTATATGTAATATATTGTATCAATATTTCCCTGATATTAGTAAAGTTATGTCTTTTTGTCTGTCCAGTCTGGCGAAACGGTAGATTAAATTTCGGAGGCGAAACCGAAGGACAAAAGGTAGTCTGGAATATTAGCAATCAAGAGAGGAAAATAATAAAAAATATGATTTACTTTCCAAAGACATATGTATACATGTATAGTTCAGCCAGATGGTCAGGCGTAAAACACATCAATTAAAATAAAAGGAATACAAGAGAGAGTAATGAAATCGGAAAACACTTTTTCCGTCTTTAATTAACAGAAATTGGGCGTCCATTACAACAGTTTCACATTTGAATAAACTCAAAATTTCATGAAAAGAAAAATCACGTTCATTTCGAAATAGAGTCTCATTCCCGGCTATGTTTTATACCTACGCGGCAGTTGGGATATTGCATGTTCTCGTAATAAAAGAGAAAATTCACGGCCTTCACCTTATTCTAAGTAAATTGTTCTTTATTTATGATGTATTACCATTTTGGATGCGAGCGGTGCGGGTGATTTATTGTAACACTTAGTTCCTGCTTAGCTGCGTATAATCCGGAGTATCTCGAGAAAAGTTTGAGTGGCTGTGCGTATTACCTAACTGTGCAGTATTCTACTTGTGGGCAAAAGCTTCTACCAACATAGAGAAGGCAGGACCGTTGATCACTTGTGAGTACGTGATTCCAGAGAGCACCATTTCGCAAATCTGTTACTATTACTACAGCGTGTTCTCCTCCACAATTGCAAGTGGTGAGCTTGAAGTAAGAAAGAATATTAAACTTAAAATAGGAACACATTAGTCTAACATTGAATCTGCTATCAAATCCGATATTGTACTAGCCGTACTAGGCCACTATTGTATCATCGAAAAATCTTCCTAAAAATGACAATTACATTCAAAATAGGCATATTGTCGTAAACTGGAATGTTCTTAAATATGAAAACATGTGGTAAACAGGCACTCAAATATGAGTACATTATAGTGACCACAATGCCACACCGTTAATCAATCCATACACCATTAATCAATCACAGGGAAAATGGAAACAGTGTGGTCTAACAAGCGAAGGCTAAAAACTGTACCACGATACCTACTTATTTTACCGCCGTTTAACTGAAATCGGTAAAAACATGGCTCTGAGAGGACCGCATAAATAGGCATAGGAAAACTGAGGGGTTGGAATTGTGGCACAAATAGGCAAGCGACTATTAAAGAAAACATGTGTAAAAATATCATCTTTTCAGATATCTTGATACATGCGATACTGCAATATGACAGACACACAGCCAGCTGAGGAACCTTTTACCTTTTAGGTTCGGAAACGAAAAAAAAAAAGCAATCGCAAATGAAGCTGATAAAACAAATAAATCAATACATTTTAAGTCAAGAAAAGGCGACAGTCTTATAAACATTATCTTGTTCCACTCTTGGAACAAGATAAAATCTACTCTCTGTAGCTATGTTAGGTCACACAGTTGCTAGTGGTATTGAACCAGTGACCCTCCTAGTCCAGCCACGTGCCGCATAACATGAATTAATTTACATAAAAGGATTGAACTGCAATGTACACAAACGTCTGCAAACTATAGTTTTTATTGAAATGTTGTGTTTTCATCAGACATAAAACCCAGACGAGTAAGAAAAAGCTGTTTGCGGTGAACTCTTGACCTTTAAAAGAGAACAAAGTTACTTGTTTTAAAAGGGTGATTTTTGAAAGTTGCGGGTTAAGTGTCTTTGCACATGAGGTTACACGATTCTCCGGTCGTCATCATCATCATTCCTGAAGATTTTAGTTCTCTACTAGCTGCTACGCGGGCACTAATCCACGTGTTTATGGCGATATGAGGCAGGGTTTTACAATTCGGGATAATATGTAGTTGAATGTTCTGTCATTACTGCTCTGGGCCTTTTAGTAGCGTAATCATATTTTTATATAGCCTAAAGCTTTCCTCATTAAAAGGGCTATCTAACACATCACATGGCAACAGTCACTTACTCGTAAAAGACTAAAATCGTCGAATTGTCCATCACGATCAATCCTACCTCATGTAGATACCATACTCATAAACTAAGCCTTGATTAAAAACTCATTGGTTTATAGACTACAGTTATTGCCGTACAACAGGAAACTACGGATGACAAGAACATTACTCCCAAGAACCCCAAGACGGTGGCGAAACAATAATAATAATAATAGCACAATGTTATAAGGGATGGTCGAGGAGCAACGCCCAGTCGACTGGCGGCTGGGGTGCGCCGGACACGGCGGAGGAGTTATAGTCAGTAGCGATCGTCTAGACGTAATTAACAGGTTCGTTGAAACTAATAGCCAGGAGTAGCAAATACTTTCAAGTGCTATAAAATATGGAAGTCAAAAAGTACAACAAAAATAGAAATACAGCAAGTAATAGGGGTCCATTTATGACTGCACGGATAGCAGACTGGTTGAGGTCGCCACGCCAAACCCCCTGTGCTCGTCGGGTCGCGGTTTTCGATCCCAGCGCAGGACAAGCATTTGTGTGATCCAGGAATGCTTGTTGTGAGTCTGGGTGTCCGAGTCTTTATGCACGTGATTTGTATATTTGTACCCCCCGCAACACAAGGATTAAATTCCATTGGAGGCGTTTTTATTAAAAATAATCTTCCCTTTGAGTATCGGACACTAGAAATAGTTTTCAATATTTGTCAAAGTAAGAACCATTACTTTCATTCATTCATGATCTCAATTAAAAAGGACCAAAAGAAAAATAAATAAAAGTATCGGTCATAGAATATTCATTGAAAATTTTAATTCTGTTCGTGTTTGTACATTTCTTTCATCGGTTTACATCTGACTGTTCCCACTTTATTAAGAAATAAACCTTGTTTAAATATACTCGGTCCCTTTTAAGAGCACTTAATTTTTTTGGCCGTAAAAGGGACGCAATGAGAATATCCGAATGAATGGAATATTATTAAATTTGTTTACACCTATTTCTGATTTAACATTAATTGATATAGTGCTACACACATACATCACACTTCACAATTTATTCGTAGCCACGAAGCCATATGCTATTAAAGAACTTAATGGCTCTTTACTTCTGCCCTTTATCCTCCACACGATCTAAAACTAGGCCACAATACCATTCAATTCATTTCCAATAATTTCAGTCTCCAAGCGAATACCGCCGTATAAACTCTAGAGGCTTGCGTGCATGAAAAGCATAAAAATCCTTTGAAAAACTGCAAGTGAAATCCTCCACGAGTGAGGCATCAAAATGGGTTAATCTCCTATTAAATTTAGAGCACGTAGCATGCACGTATATCCATAACACGAGTGACTTTTGAATCTCGTGCGTCCAAGTTTCCAGTTTCAACAACGCGTGGGCGACGCGTGTATGCCGTCAACTCGCTTACAATTGGCAAAAACACGTGAGTCGAGTCGGGAATATTGCATTTCTTTGCTCTTTGAAGTGAGCAATCCTCGTGTTACCTAAGGAAGCTACTCAAGGGCAACTACGCTGTCGTGCAGGTACACAAAGGTCAACAAGGAAGTAATGTATTTACGTGCTAACAGTACTCTTTTGTGACAGTCTTGAACTGAAATACCTTCTAAGAGGAATATACGTATTGCATTCGCAAAATAGCAAGTATAAACATTAAAATTTTAGAACTATAATTTCTTAAATGGAATAGTCATTTCTCTGAAAGGTCCAAAAGTCGTATTTACTCAGCTCTTTATGTAAGCACAGTTTCAATTGATATCAACCTTGGCGAGAAGCCTAGGCGACAGGCACGGAACAATAACCTCTCTTCAGAATACGCAATTATATTTCAATTGAATATTCCCATTGTATTCAGATCTAGGCGAGCTTACAGATACTGATTAATTATCTCCTGCTATTAGCTTGAGATGCTGTTGTTGGATGTAGGATTATGAAGCTTAATCCTTAGCTTGGACTCTGAATAATACTATATATTAGATTTAATTTAACGAGCCTACTTTGAGAAAGAAGTATTGAAACATAATACAAGTTGCAACTGGACTTATCCAAGTGACGGCCTGGTTAATCTGTTTCTACATTCTACTTTACTATGACGAAGATATCATGTCACCACGACCGGCGATTTGTTTAGTCTGCAGTTCGTGTGTCACGGCTTCTATTAATGTTTCAACAAACATCTCGAGATATCACAATTTGTTTGCCTTACTGAGGCATCGAAGCTGTTCAGTAAAAGGACACAAATCTATAACCAACTGGCTTTCGATGCAGCTAATTAACAAAGCAGAGGAATTTGCTCAACAGAAATGAATATTCTATGGCATCAAATACATTCGCAACACATCACGTCACGTCACGTGCCACCATCCTGACGCTGACCAGTCCCACGCATTGTGTTACGCACCACCTCACGTGGCGTGCAGGAACCACTAGTACTTAAATACAGAAAACCGCATAGAAGTAACCACTAATAGACGATTATAAACCTTATTTGTATCGAGATAAAGTTGATTATTGCTAAAGAGTCGGCCAAGAGGGACAAACAGGTATTCCCAAAAAGTATTTCTTATTTGTTACAAGAAATGTGCTTACAATTTCAAATTGTTACCAAACGGTAGACGAAGACGTAAAAACGCAAAATTTTCGATTTGTTTCAAGCAAATACAAAAACAAGAAATTTTCCTTTGATTTTATGAATACGTTACAATTTTATGAGTAAAACCCAATCTTGAGCAAAGGAAAGAAGCCTACAAATTATGGAAATGAAGTTAAAAATAAATTTTCGTGAATAACGACGAAAAATTTTCCTTACGCACTCGCTGAACAATTAATGGTTGGTAACGCAATATGAAGCCATATATAAAAGCTTGAAATTGTGAATTAAAATAAGTATAGAATTATACAAAAACTTGGGGAAAACACTTTGAAAAGAACTTTTTAAAAGGCAGTAGATTTCCATACGAAAAAAGTGTGAGTGGAAAAATACTTGGCATTTCTTTGGAAACGTGGTAATTTAAATAAGTGGTTTTAATGTTTGTACGTATTCAAGTAAGGCGTAATAAGTCTCTCGTGCCAAGCCCAGCCTTGGACGACACCGATGCGAGGTGAAGCCAGACAACATATCAAAGAATTGTGTTAAATACTAACTTGCTGACGCTAAATAATCCATCGATTTAGTTGACATTTTGCTGACCTGATAACACAAACCTACACCCGCTAGTAGAAGGCATTGACATAATTCTACAACATTATAGCAAAGTAGTTGCTGTTTTTGAATGCAGTGAACTTTGGAAATGCCATTCGGATTTGACGAAATATTTTGGCAATTAAAAAATATACTTCGATTCAGGCAGCCTTTGAAATAAAAGCTTAGCAAGTAAATTCACGTGACACAGCTACTTTTTGACATGACGTAGCACCAAATCAATCATAAATAAATAAAGGAAAATTATTTGGATCCAGCGTAAATAAAAGGTCCATACAAATTGGGAAAAAGGAATCTGCAGTGTTTTTCTCAATACAAGCTGTAATTCATCAACGCTGTCGAACGTCACAACTAATAATAAAAAACGCTCGGCGTCATCAAATTGCTGAAAAATAATCGCAAACAGACGGGAAAACTCTATCTATAACTAAACAATTCTAAATACATGAAACTACAAAATTTTTCTAACATTATGTCCCGTAACTGTCCTTTTATAAATAACAAATCGCCATAACCCAACCATTTTTGGAAGACATTATGAAAATCTACTTTTAATGGCTTTCAGGTAACTTCGGAAGTTATTCGGGTCGAATTGTGAGAGGTCTGCCTCCGTCAGACGGAGAAACAAATTGATTGCGTGATGGATGATAAGAGATCGGGCTGTAGGCCAGAATTAATGATTCGACGCATTATAATACTCCCGAGATTGCATGACGGAGAAGTTTCTTTTAAAACCTTTTTGCTCTCAGACTCTATGGCTAAGATCGAATGTTCGACGCCAGTGCTTGTTCTTTTCTTGTCTTTAAGAAGTTGAATAAAACTCGGAACAAAGACTTGTTGAGTTTCAAGACGCGATGCTTTATTTGAGACCAAATTTGTCGATACTGCTCGATTTTTCTTAGAATTTATAGACAAGTTTTCTTCTGAGAAATAGAACAATTTTGTAATAAAAATCATTCGTTTGAAGTGAAGACTGTTGTATATAAAATAATGAATATACAAAAAATATGTTTCACTAATATATATAAAAGGAAAATAATGTCGAAATATAATACTTCATTATTCTGTACAAATGAAGCCAAAAATATACAAAATATTTTCTGCGAGACCCTTTCGGCAATGTTTATAAAAAACACGGTTAAGTGAGAGTCGGGCTCGTTACAAATAAGGTTTCGTACAATTTAATTTGTCACCCACCAACAAATTTATTTTGGTAATACCTTGCTGCTTAACCTTGTTGTTTATTTTTAATATTTGTTGTTATGCGACTACGAAAATAAATCAATTACCACAATTACACTGTCAACCACTGTTGATGCACTACAGCCTAGTAACGGTCGGACGGACAGTCAGCGGAACCTCAGTAATAGGGTTCCGTTTTCACCGGAGATTTCGAGTACGGAACCCTAGAAAAGTAACTTTTAATGTACAATATAACGTATGTATATGTTATCTAATATATAAAATTGCCGTGTTTTACCGATTTTTACCAAATTTTATATGCGTATTCAGTAGGTCTCAGAATAGACCAACATCTATTTTTCATATAAGTGTTAAGGGTTGCTCACACTAAAAAAATATTTTATTTTTTGGACGAAATTTTTTGGTTTTTATTTTTTTATAATGTGGCACTAAAAAAACCATTCAACTAGTATAATATATGTTCTCCAGTCATATAAAAATTTTCTGCTTTACGACCTTACTTCTACATAAACCTATCCAGATAGATAGATGCTGTATTACCGACCCTCCAATATTGATTTCACGAAGCCTCCGTCCCTCCGTGATCCTACGCCGAGATTTTGAAACTGTTTATGTAACATTCAGGTAAAGTAAAAAGTCTTCTAAGCTATCCATGCCTCCGCCAGCGATGGAGTTTGGATATCGCTTCAATAAATTCCCTCTGCCTTTTATTATTTAATAGCTGTTGCCCGCGACTTCGTTCCCGTGGGTAGAAGATGATTTATACCTGCCCTGCTTTTTCACATTTTCCATTGTACCTATCTTCGCTCCTATTAGTCGCAGCGTGATGGTTTATAGCCTAAAGCCTTCCTCGATTAATGGTCTATTCAACACAAAAAGAATTTATAATTTGGACCAGTAGTTCCTGAGATTAGCGCGTTCAAACAAACAAACAAACTCTTCAGCTTTATATATTAGTATAGATAACAGTCAATTACAAGTAACATGGACTCTATAATGTTAATGGTTTATAAACTATTCTAGTAATTAAGACCCGAAATAAAAAAAAACACTGAAGCGCAACCCTATGGAAATAGCGCACCAGCAAATCTTTACCTTCTTAATAAGTGGTATCAATAACGGTTTATTAATTCCTAAGAGAAAAAATATCAGACGGATGGACTAATCACTTATTGTTATTAGTTGTGTAGCAAAATTAGATATAGAGGGATATTGTGAATACATACACATATTACCAAAACTTTATGATGATTGCCTGTATTTGTCACAAATTAGTAACTGGTAGTAACATCACACGCTTCCCATAAATAATTCGTGACCCTGTTGTGTTGATGCGACAGTTTCATTGATATAACGCAGTTTACTTTAGTATCGGATATTCGGAGAATATCCTTTGTTTGATTACAAAACAATTATAATAATTGCATTGACTGAGAGAGTATCATATGCGTCAAGATATCAATATACATGCGACGTGTCAGTACATATATCATGTGTTATGGCAAAGAAAAGAACGTAATATCAAAAAAATAGCAACAAAATTATAAATATATGTATGAATTACAGAAATTTAGCACATAAGTAAAGGAGTTATAAATTAAAAAACTCAATCGAAATACGAGTTGAATTTTATTTTCAGCAATACGCGTATCGATTTTATTATCTGTGGTTCGGAATAATCAGTACATGCGTAATTCAGCACAAAGCGATTCCCATTTCATTGATTACGGTCCACTGCCACCAAAAAAAGGTTTTATTCAATTTATTAACGCTCAACGCGACCATATTCGCAACAACAAATACGAGTAATGTAAATTACAGCAACGCGTTAGAATTATTCAGATAAAAATTAATCTGGAAACTAAATTGGGTTATTTAATCAGCTTATTGTTGTAAATTTAATGAGTTACGATTTTAACAACAGGAATGACGACTGAGTGTAAATAAAAAGGTAGAAAGGTATTTTTCACTTTGATCGCTTGTTTCCCCTTATAGATAGCTAACTATTTTGTTTGCCTATGCTAATAACTGTTGCCTCACATCTGTGATTACTTGACTATAAGACTAATGGCTAAAATGTGACAAATCACATATTTTTCATTACACAAAATTTTGTATCTGAGAAATCGATAACCGATCTGAAACCATACTTAGAAATATGACACGATTAGGTACAAGTCATTTTAGGAATATTGTTTCCAAATGTTCTAAGGCTAACAATTTGTGTATTTTTTTGTTTCATATAGAGTTTACACGTTTCATGTACAACAGAAACACAGTATAGTTAGCAGATCATCAAATTCTATTCTACATACATTTATAACTCGAATTTACAACCTGAATGCTTGACTACTCATAATCTCACTAAAACTGATACCTAAATGACAATCGGATAAAACTCAAAGAACAGACACATTCCCCAACACATCAATTTTGTCACGTAGGTACATGAATCGCAAACCACTAGGGCACGTAAATTCCAACCGAGGAATATCTATCGAAGCCAAGACATTAACATATACAGTGTATATTCTAATTATAGAATCTAGGTTAACGAAATAGGTTATTGTGCAGTCACGGAACGAAGAATAAATTAATTGTGGATGTTATTGACAACGCTAATTGGTATAGGGAATAACGAAATAATGATACGAATGAGAAACGAAATGACGATTATTATTGGATATAGATTTTTTTTAATATATTCTAAGGATTAGGAAATTTACAAAAGTAATGTAAATGTAACATTATCATACTTAATATCATCAATACAGTTAACGTAAACAACTGAAACGCAACTAAACTTATAAATTATCCTTAATTTAAAAAAGCTGATGGTTGTGTTTCATTAAACGCGCTAAACTCAGGAACTGCGAGTCCGATTTGAAAATTTATTTCAATGTAAGATAACTGCTGAGACAGACTATAATCTATATAGCCAAATAAACATCATCGCGCAATAAGTAAAAGGAACAGAGCAGTAATGATATGATAAAAGCGGGGAAAAAATCGTATACTCTGAAACTATTAATCTTTGCGCGCGACTCCGTCCGCGTAATTATAATTTATCATCTGTCGTAGCAAATAGCTTTCGGGGCACAAAATTTATTTCTTTAGACCTGCTAACCTCAGTAGGTACAAAAAATCGAGTGATTCTTACCAGCTGGCGTGAGAGGTCTGGCTCTGGGAGTGACGGGAGGCTGCGGCTGTGCGTTGTGGTTGTCGTCTCTCGGAGGGCTGGCCACCGCGCCCTCCGAGTTGTTGTTGACTGGAGGACCAGGACCCTCGCCGGCTCCTGCCTCGATTTGCAGCTGAAAATAACATTTTGAATTAATTTTTGTTTTGGCTCTTTAGAATTTTAGAATAGAAATGATTTGGACCGTATTATAAGCTAGTTCGAGGTAATTTAAATATATAAAGGGATCTGGAGCATAATGTTAAAGATAAATGTTAGTACATCTTTTTTTTTAGCTCTTGACGAAATTTACCAATTGGTGGAAGACGCAAACATATTTATTTTTTTAATTCTATTAAAATACTGGTTTATATTTCTCTATCCATTCCTGAAAAACTTAGAACCTTATAATTTTACAGCAATTGAACCCCTACAAAGTAAAGGAACTTTATCTTCAAGTCTTGTGACGTTGTCGAGCCTTGCGAAACCTCAAAATAGCATCAAAGATAATTATATTCATGGGTCTATGTTTAGCGAAATGTCAGGCAAACCTGCCATTATCATGGTCACGAGAAAACGAAGGCTGAAGGGAAATATTTTTAGAATTCTGTTATTAACTCCTATCAATCATATCCTGATACTGATCGGAGGCACGTGCTTAGGCAGGTTTTAGAACAACCATACTCTGCTAGTTGTTTAGGTACCTAAGCTTGCTGTAAGTACAATAGGTACCGCCTTAAAAAAAGGTGAACAGTCTTATACTAAGGAATCTAAATAAAAAAAAAACATGTTAAATAAATAAACGACTAATTACTATTAATTATAAACTAATTACTATTTAGTAATCTTTTGCGTTGTTTTACATTTGTTTTGTTCTTAAACTGAGTTCTTAGAATTGTACGAAACCTTGACTCCTTGAGCCCCACTCGCACTTGACCGATTCTATTAAGTACCTACGAGTACCACTAAAGCAATGGAAATTTACATCATCAATTAATCAAAAAGTATTTTAAAGAAGCAAGTGTTCTTAAAAATGAGTAACGTTAATAGGTTTCCTGCGACATTAACGAGTATTTTTCTTAGTTTTATGAGTTAATTACTTTCGTTGAAGCTTAATTACAAATACACTTAATTAACTTAAAGGCAATTTCACTTTGTAACTTAACATTCTCTTGTTTCCCAATATAAACGAAGGTTTTGGTGGTGGTGACAATAAAGCGGAACTTCAAAAGGTATTTAAACAGTCTGTGTACGACAAAGCAATTAAGTAAGGATTTATAAAAGTCGGCTAAGATTCTAACTGGTAAATGGATAGATGAGAAATTTTATTTATTTAAAAAACACCTTAAACTATCTTTACAGGATCTCTTATCCTAATACGACAGCTAAGAACTTTAAATTTTGTTTTTAAAATTATGCTGACCTAGCCCCGATGGCGTGATGACCAAAATGAAGTGCGTGAGGACCCTCCGCGTTGAAAAACGTCGTAATGTGGTAACTCTCTTTTAAAAGTACCAGTTTACATCCCCCCTTCCGAGGACCGTTGGATGTTTAACGAAACAGTGCTTTCATTCCTCCTCCCTGGTAGCGGTAAAGTTTGACACAACCTTGTTGGAGGTCACATAAGGAGTTCCACTTCAAAAAGGTAGCATTTTTGGACTGGATTGGGAAGGTGCAGGACCGTGATTCCGGGGTAGTGGTGTAATTAGGGAGAACTTATAAATACCAATATACCACTGGCCGCTCAGAATAAATTTCAAGTAACTATGCACTCTTAAAGCCCAACCCTGTCATGTCGGCCTTAAAAAGTCTTCGTACGTAGATATGAAAATATAGAAGAGACTTTAAAGATTCAACCAAAACTTAAATGAAAATGCAAAACAAGTTAACATTAGTGATAAATATTTTCCAAAATGATATAATAACAGCAAAGAAAATACTGATTAATATTCAAGGCAATTTTTCGGACATTTCAAACTCGACGGTAAAAATTACACCCGGCCCCATTTCCTGGGCCGCATGCGACAACTGAGAATTGCACGCGATGTCTTTTGGCCTTACTTGTTATTGTGCTAATGTATTCCGCGGATATTTATACTACGTAATTTTGCGTCGTATTTAATGATTTAATTATTTACGGATACCTTATATATTAAATTGTAGAGACATGTAAGTTCTACTGTACTATAACTGACTTCGTTGTAAATATTGCGAAGAAAATGCCGTCGATATTTCAAAATAACATTGCATCGTGAAAACGTCTCTGACGTATCTGAAGCACAATTTTAGGGGATCAATTAAGTAAGTAAATTCGCTAGTTAATTCAGTTTTCTCATGAACCTTGCGTGATGAATTGCAATGCACTGCCACGGATAAATGTAAAAGATGATACCCGGCAGTTCAGATTTAGTCATAAAAAAAGTGTTCGAGGAAGTCAAGAAAAGAAAATTGAAAAGTAAAGCAACGATTAAAACGATCATAATATTGATATTCTTCCTTAAGCCTTTTAGCACGGAATATTTATTGTTTCAAGCCAAACGTTCCAAGTCCTGGTTTTCTTACTATATGTATATAAAGTTATCCTTCTTAGATAGTACAAGACACGAAGATTATAACCTCTCAGAGAAGGATATTATATTTTGTTTGGTCCATAAATATTTGTAGAGTGCCGGCTTTTCATGCCTCCACACTTTATGTACGTATCAAATATGGATAACGCGGATTACTCTGCAAATGATGTTTTATTTCTAAACGAAAGAAAATCTTTTTATATGAAAGTTACGTGGATAACGGTATGACTTACGCCCAAAATCTGTAATCTATCAATTTTTGGGCTTTCTAAAGATGAGGACTTAAGATAAATAATATTTTTTTCATTTAATACTCTATCCTAGGTTAGAAGCACCTTGAATGATAAAAATAGAAGATTTTTTTTTTAAATATCACTTACGTAAGGAAATTTGTAGAGGCTTAACTCTATTAATTGACATTGCGACTACTGTAAGCATAATGATCAAAATACTTCATATATGAACACATTTGTTACACTCTCAATCATTTTGAAAACAGTATCAATTAAAACGATAACTGTTATTACAATCATAGCGACAATACCTCCTAATTTGTATCCTCTCCGGACATTTGGTCCTGAGTTCGTTTTACATTACTATCGACCATATTCCCTTCGAGAACATCAACAAAAACAATTGCTTTACAACTGGAAACATTTCTTATCTGTACTTTACCGTGCAGTAAAACCTGCGTACTTCTCTGAGGAGTAAGAAGTTCGATCTGTGTCAATACCGGTCTCCTGGGAGCGCGCGATCCATTACCAGCTTTGTTTATCGGATACCTGGAGTGTTCTTCCTGATGATTTTATACCAAAAGATACGAATATACGTTGCTGGTTTGTATTTTTTTTTATTTCCGTGTATATTTGTGGCCTATATTATGGTCAAAATGATATCCGTTCAATATCCGAACGATAAGAATACTATAAGCCAGTCAAGTGCGAGTCAGACACGCGAAACTGAAGGTCCCGTATAAATAAGTGAAAGAAAACAAATCCAACAAGTTTATGACCGCAACACTCATTACTTAACCGCGATTTTCATTTTAGTTACAGCGGCGGCAGAAATAAATCACGTTTGAAAGTTTCAACTATTAAGCTATTATGATTCATAAGATATACTGGTGAAAGACGGATAGACTGCCAAAATAATAGAGTTCCGCTTTAAATAATTTGGGATTGTTATCCTCACAAATCTATTCGCAAAATGCGGAAAACGAACAAGTATAAAACAATGATAAAGACTTCAAGCTAAACCGTAGCATGCCACAGCAATAAATTCATAAATTCATAATAATATGCATGCAATCCAAATCCCATTATTGTTCCTGTTTAAAAAGTACGTAATTTGTAAAAACGCTAGTCGATCCGTCGGCGTTGCGTGCGTTTCAGTCAGTACTTTGTAATGTTTTGCCATCAATATTGTTATGTAGCTTTTAAACTGGAGGTTTTAGAGGCGTTTGTGTTGACTTTCTGTTGGAACAAATGAGTTTTACAAACTTATTATGTTTACTTATAAATTGGATCGATGAAATATACTTTTTGAAGTTTTCACGAGATCATTACAACTCGTAAGAAATTGTTTGTTGTTGTCTGCAAGCAAAAAGCTTTCAAAGTACATGAAATATCGGTCAAGTACAAGTCTTAGTCCTGACTCTAACCGTTACATATAAACTGGCTAATGGAAAACAAACATTTAATAGAAACTATTCAGCCATCATTTTTTAGACTGACCCAAGGTTGCTTAACCACGATGTTCATTTTTTTTGATACATCGGTAACAAAACATAACAACTGTAAAAATGACTAACTAGCTGTCACGGCTCAGGAGATAATGCCAGACAGATATGATGGACAGACTGCGTAACCTTTGAAATGAGGTCTCATATTACTTCCTGACGTTCTATCAAACTCCTTTACGTTTAAAACTCACATCATATAACATTACAACTGCACAGAATATTATTCCAATACAAAACACATACAAAGCCCTATCTACCTGCACATTTAGCCTACAGCAAAACAACCAGCCAGAGGTGCTATTGACGCAAAACAATGAAAATCGAATAGTGTAAAAAGAAAACGCCAATGTACTCATACCGTCAGGACATTCGCAGCATTGATTTTCCGAGGGTATAGCGACCGAACTCGCACACGACAAATTAATATTCGTGTACTTAGGAGATAGATAGATGTTTGAAATGTAGCATGTTCTGTTGAATTGTGTTCGGTAATGAGATATGTACGTAATTGTGCTAATGTAAATAGTTATTGTCGAAAACATTTTACTATTGTGATCTATATGTTATGGAAGTGATGTTTTGCGCACAGTGAAAAGTAACTATTGAAGTTAATAATTTAATTTTTTTAGGAGCTCGTGCCCACCCCGTCCCCAACATAGCTGGGAAAAGGCTAGGCCGATGATGATGATAGTTAGACGACAATTGCACAAGGTAAGTTACACTTGATACGGTTGGTCCGACCATGGGTGACCTTCTATGTCGTAGCGATCTCCTCCATGATTCGCAAGGCACGTAAAATTCTGAGACCCGGCGGTTATTCACTAGCGCCTAACAAGGAAAACTGTATTAACACTCATATTTTTGTGAAAAAAACTAATTGTCTACCTAGAAGGAGCCGAGAGTAGTTCAAGTTTCGTACATGGAAGTAAACCAGCTTTTCTATTTTTAGCTCTCAATGCTAACCTCAATAACAGTAAGTAACAAAAAGCAAGTTTCCTGAAACATTCCCTCCTACCGCACTCCGATTCATTACATGCTCAAGTACCAAGAATTATTGTAAAAGTTTTGTCCGCATCGATGTCGGTGCAATGCGCTAAAGGTTAGCACTCACCGCACTAATGTTTGTGGAAGCACACTGTAGATCTATGTAATGTAGCACTGGTTATTGGTATTTGTTGTTTGGACTTTGAAATATAAGAACTTATTTCTTTAGTTAAAATAAATAAAAGGTGAATGATGCGCCAAAATTCGGCAACTGTGATCGAAGATTCGTAAGAACTACGTTTAACTGTTAACTATTTCAGCCTGAAAATATTTTGGTAAATAAAAAGGCAAATATAGGGTACTGGTATAATACAGTTACCAAGAAAAACAACCGTATTATGGTCCCAATTTCATAAACCTATTTCATTATCAAATTCCTAAATAAAATCCAAGAAGAAAACTAAAACATAATTTTTCTTCCAGTAGGTATGTCTAATGAAGGAACATAACATTTTCTTCCAAAATCGTTTTTTTTAAACAATAGACGTTCAATAAACGAATATAAATTTTCTTTCCTAAAATACTTTTTTTTATGAACAATAGTATTTTTTCGTCAGTCTATTCTCAGCTTAACACAGTCAACATAAACCATCTTTAGAGTCACGCTATCAGCTCTAACGTCACTTGAACATCAAGCAAATGTCAGTAGCTCTGTTTGAAAACAAATTCAAGTAGTTTCGATATTTGTAGCTTTTTAATTAGGGACTATGAAGTAAGGCAGTCACGAATACTGAACTTTTTGTAAGTTCTATGTACATATAATGCTAATACTTGATAGTAACGACAGTTGTTGTTGCAGGCGTATGTTTATCACAGATGACGTTAAGGTATTTTATTATAATTTTATACGGAATATTTTGTGTAGTCTAGGTGTTTCGGATGGTGATTTCGTTGCTACCCAAAGGGTAAAAAAAGCACTTTTACTAAGGCTTCGCTGTCTGTCCATCCCTCTGTCACCTGTATCTCATGAGCCGTAGTAGCTGGACAAGTTTAAATGTCGCAGATGATGTCTCAACACAGATAAAAGTCAAGGTTAAGCGATGGTTCGTATGCCATAGATTTGAGTGTCTCCAAGATTTTGATTTACTTCAGCCTATTTTTTCGGAACCCTCAGGTAGCGGGTCGGATACGCACTTGATCGGATTTTACTTTGTGTTTAAAAAGCCAATCAAAGAATATCTTGAAAGCACTTGTACTTCTGCGAAGGAGGATATTCTAAATTGAATCTTTTACTTTCTGTTAGAAATAAATTTAGTAGAATTTGGTTATTTTTTGTCAGTCAGTAAATCTAACTTTCTCTTTTCGTTCTCAAGGCATGTTACTATATATTCTACCCCTACATACATCATGGCAATATGTTTCATCTGCGTAAAATAATATATGACTACTTTCCTCAAATATAATCCCTGAGTGTATTACGACTCGCGCGGGACTAAGGAGTAAAGGGCAGTTTCCTGATCGAAATCTTTCAGGTTTATGCGGAACGCTTACTGGCAGTTGTACGCCTCCTGGCAAAAATACGAATGTTTTGAAATAATTAAATATATTTTTTTATAATAACTATCGTGAGGCTGATTCATTATTTTAATTTAATAATTAAAAAGAAATTTTGATAATTAAATATAAATTAAGAAGAATAATAATTCCTGATCCTGAAATAAATGAACTTTTTTTTTTTATTATTTTTAATTGAGCCACACACCATGACTGCCAATATTGATGACTTCTCCTTTCAGAAATTTCTAAAGAAATAAGCAGTACCCTTGTACATCATTTATATTTATGTTATATTACTATTAAAACCTCTTGTGTGTGTACATAAATTATTAAATAAATAAAAATAAATAAACCTTATCTTATTTTATATAAATTACGTGTCACGTTGTTTGTCCGCGATGAACTCCTAAACTACCAATTTTAACCAAATCTACATGCCACATGCAGTTTGATCCATCCTAAAAGAATAGCTTGATATACTTAATTTTGTCTGTATTATATCGACTGTTAGGCGGTACAAAGTGTACCGTGTCAGCTAGTACTTTATATATTTTCTCAGTTTAGGTGGCGTAAGGCCCAAGTGGAAAAAGTCGGCAAAAGTAAAAAACATGGGCAATGTTAAGTACTTTTTGGGCGTATATGTTGCCTACATACATATGTCCATGAAGCTGTATCTCCGTTTATACCAGTCCAATCAATCGAGCCACATGTTTCAATCAATACAGTCCGCAACCATATCATTTGATGGTTATGGCATGTTATTTATAGTTTATACGCCTCGCCGCAATGTACGGCACCATCAAAACATCCTAATTGGTTCTGGTATGCGGGAACAAAACGCGAATCGGACAGCCTCGGGGACCCTCGTAAAGTCGCGTTTATGGCGGCAGACCAGCCCGTAACCTGCTTTATTGTGCTTTTATGTACTTTGGATATCTGTATACACCGCATATAGGTAGAGTCCATTGATATTTTAATATGTACTTCCTTCTTTATTTCCCGAAGGTAGTTTCCAAATGGACCGATGAGAGATTGCCCACCCCTCTGCTATTGGTAGGACAGTATCTCAAGTCATCATCATCGGCCTAGCCTTTTCCCAACTATGTTGGGGTCGGCTTATAGTCTAACCGGTTTCAGATAAGTACTAGTGTTTTACAAGGAGCGGCTGCCTATCTGAACTCCTCAATCCAGTTACCTGAGCAACACGACACCCCTTAGTTAGACTGGTTGTCAGACTTTTCAAGCTTCTGACTACCTGTAACGACTGTCAAAGTCAGTATCTCAAGTATTATGTAAAAAAACACAGTTTTATCTAGTTTAAGCTAAGTTTAGTCAGTACTCTAAATTACTATATAAGGTTTTACTGTAAATTGCCTTTAAGGAAAATGAAGTAAATGATTTTCGTATGCCATTAATAAAAATATTGCCTAAAATGTATATCATATGGTTGTGTTTTAAAAAATAATTCAAGGTAACAATTCAACAGTATTTACAAGAAATGTATTCAGCACAGAAAAATAACAACATATTAATACATAATCCGCAACAACACACCACACTATAATTTATTAGAAATGTCAAGGTTACGGAAAGGAGGAAAAATCAAAACAAAACCGAAATAATCAGATAGTCGAGTAATATTCGTAACATATTTACATTTATATCCATAGAGGCGTATCGAGAGATTTTTCCTCGTGCCAGTATCACACAATATGATTACATGTCTATTACACCGTCAACTATAATACGAAGTATACCGCTGAGTGGTTCTTAAGTGAATTGCGGATTTCCCTACGACTTCCCAGAATACAGATAGACTTGGAGATAAGAAGTTGTGCCAAACAAGTAAGTAGCTTTTGCAGATTTTGTGAAATGAAATTCAAGGTCTGGATAAGGAAAAGCGAGTGTAGAGAACTTACTGAAATACAACTTGTTTCTCAAGAGATTTGGCCAGAAATATTGCGGCACTTTACAAATAAATATTCATATTTTTATAAAGGCTGTGTATTATATTCCTGGTGTCGGTATATCTATATCTATACTAATATATAAAGCTGAAGAGTTTGTTTGTTTATTTGTTTGAACGCGCTAATCTCAGGAACTACTGGTCCAAATTGAAAAATTCTTTTTGTGTTGAATAGATCATTTATCGAGGAAGGCTTGAGGCTATAAATAATCACGCTGCGACTAATAGGAGCGAAGATACAATGGAAAATGTGAAAAGAACAGGGCAGGTATAAATCATAACTTATATCTTCTACCCACGGGGACGAAGTCGCGGGCAACAGCTAGTACGATATATTTCCATCGCTACGAGCAATATACCTTCGCATTGGTATTTTTGAACTGAATCTAAGTATTAAGCAAAAGCCAGTTTATTTAGAGCTCTGTTTTATTAAACTTGGCAGTTATACGTAGATTCTATTGAATGATATGGATTAGAGTTTATCCCTCTCCTGACGTCATCGCTAATTTCACAATACACTCAGTGTTCGAAATAATTTTATTAAAACCTATGTAAAGGCATTTTGAAAACCCGAGATTTTGACGAATTATTTTTATCAATTATTAATCATCCACTAAGTTATTAAAATAATATTATGTGTAGTAAGTAGTAGGATTAACGTGTTTCTTATTTAATTATATTCAGTACATCAACAGCATTCAGTAGTTAAACTTATGTCTTGATTACTTATCCTTAAAAGAAAGTAAGTTATTGATGCTCAACAAAAAATCAATCACGCGAAAAAACTAAAATTCTTTAACAGTAAAGACGTTTGGCATGACCATCGAGGGTTCAGCGAAAACCGGCGGCGTGCCAGTAAAGTGCCGAGCACCACTTGACGCCTCACCGAATATTATCGATCTCCAGATTAAAAACTACTCTCATATACCTTCCCGTTACAGCTTAATATTTCTCCAGCTATGTAAGGAATTTCATTTCGAATTTTTTCGGAGAAAAATCTTTCTTTACTTTTCTGTTTGAAGAATTGTAGTTGAGAGGAAAATCATATTTAATCAAATAATGTTTAACGCTGAAGGTGGAAAATCATTTTTTGCTATACTGTATTTTGGATACGAATTATTAAGAAGAAAAAAATGAATGCAATCCAATGTTTATTCAGCAAAACAAAAATTGTAAAAAAAGTATAAATTCCGTGTCTCTTATAAACATTGTATGAGAATTTAAAAGGCCAGGCCAGAGTAGTACGCAGGGTGTAAGGCCCGGCCCTCAGGGACCGAGTCCCTCCCTCAGCAGGTCACCGCGGGGCCGCAGCCCGTGACGTAGGTAACACGGCGTGACGTCACAGCCTTCGACAACTGACACCTCTCTTATTTTGTCGAGGAGAGCGTGTTTTGTTTCTAATATAAGAACTGTTTGACGCGAGTGCTGTGTTTACATAATTTGATACCAACCGGGAAGGATTTTATTTTGGATTTGTTGTGAAGTCTGCATTTAATCGATACATCAGGGCAAATCGATAATTATCTGAAGCTAACACTTGACAAAGTATTTGAATCAATTAGTAGAGTTTAAGACGTTAACCTTTAACATGGCTGAAAAATAATCGATTATGCCTAACTTCAAATCAATGCTTTTTGTAAAATAAATTAAGCGCAAGAAAAAAAGAATAAGGCACATAATAAGTTAGTAGGTTAGTTATCTTTTACATCATAATAATAATATTGCGACAAATCAATCTAACGTATACTTGTTGCGTGTGGACAGCTACTCGCGCACGATATTCAATCCGACGCAGAGTGCTTTTCGATATAAGCGAGAAACGAATCAACTGGCTGTTATGATATCCTCGTGTACTTTGTTACAATATATTTTGACAACCTGACATCTAAACGCCTGCTCCTTACATACTATTTTAAATGTCACCGGTAGATTAGATTAGATTAGATTAGATTGTAATACTTATTAAGTAGATAATATTTAACTTTAGGTAGAAAATAGTAATTTTATATACTATCCTATTTATGTCTTACTGCTGGGAACAAGCCTCTATCCATATAGATTCCCAAAAGTTGTGCAACAATCATCACTCAAGCTGACTTCAATAGTCACACTTCTTCGTTTGCAGATTTCAATATTTAAAACCTAGCCAAATTTTACTTGAAATCTTAAAAAATTATAAGTAATTTTGAATAAGACGCATTGATACTTTGCCTGAGTAGAAGTTCAAAATGCACCTCAAGCATATAACCTCAAAAAAAAACTATACAATAAATGCGGATAAATAAATGATAAATGCGGACAACATCACATACATTGTTCTGAACCCAAAGTAAGTTGCTAAAGCACTTGTGTTATGGAATTCAGATACAACGAAGGTACCACAAACACCCAGACCCGAGACAAGGTAGAAATGTGTTTTTTTTACATTGACCCGACTGGGGATCGAACCCGGGACCTCAGAGCTAGCGACACCTTGAAACCGGTGCATAGGCCACTCGACCACGGAGGTCGCCAAATAGTGACATATTGGTATTAATTATTGCCACCCTAATAGTAGCTTATAAATAGATAACACAAAATCATCCCAAACCTATACAACCTGGACATAGTATAATTGATTACAGCAATCTGCTCTCGAACGAGTCCTGTTTCATTACGGTCTATAAAAAGACGCATCTAGCCGCATGATTAAACAATGAGCCCTTTGCGAAACGTTTACGTCATGCAAACTCTCCCGAATCTATTTTGGTACACAACAATCAAAGTAACTGAAAATATCTTCTATCGGGATGTTATATCTGATGTTTATTTACTGTCATATTTTTAGTGTGTCATGAGAGTGTATCAAAGTGGGATATTTTTAAATATTTTTCTTTCGTTTGGTTGGTGTAGGTATAACCTGGTGTCTGAGTTTTAAACCAGACACCACCCTGTAGGAAGCTATAGCGAAATAGTAGTTATCTAATAACTTCCCCTTTCAATTCCGTGACACGAACTCAGTTTGATATACTAAACTTTAATAGATTTTTTACCTGCACGGTTAAAAATCTATTACACTAAGTCACTAGTATGAATGATTATTTTTTTAAGGCCTATTATTTATTAACATTCTCAAATGCTTAAACTCTATAACAGCGTTACAATTTATACGTTAACATATTAAACTAAACGTCGCATTCCAATATAAATACCGTTATCAAGTTATTGTGGAGCGTACAGCAACAAGCGATAAGGCTCGCGTGGGTGAATTTAATAAGGGTTTGTAGGGCCGGGTAATCCCTGCTATGGCGAGCCGGCTAGACAGCTCGCAGCGTTTGTTCAACACGTAATCATATACGTTATGACGTAGAAAATTAACACACGCGCAGATATTTTAATTTATAACGGGTCGGATAAGTCATATCTTTCTCGGAGAATGTTTTGTTATCATGTCTCTCGAACTGAGGTTTTCTAATGCCGATGGAAGAACGGAATAAAAGGTATGGAGCTGGTATGAAGCAGTACAAGTAGATGAAAAATTTGACTGACTAATTTGGTTCTAACTGATTGAAATGTGTAACAAATAAAAAAATATCAATTCATGTAGGTATTTATATCTACAAAAAACGTTCACGGAAATGCTTTTTTTAATTTTTTATTCGTCAGCGTTCACAAGATACTTCCTCATTCGTTCCTTTAACAACCCATCAATCATTCCGACCTTTTTAGCTGACGTGTTAAATATGTGGCGGTGCATATAACGTAGACACCAGAGTCTATTTTTACAGGATGAAAATCAAAATGACTTTTACACAACCAAAGGTGGATAGACTGGATGACTGGAAAGATGGATGGATGGGTCACGACTGGATGGAGATACGTCGGAGTTCCACTGTCTTAATATACCCCATTCCCCTTTAGAAGAAGTCGAAAAAGTTTTCCTTTTCGACTTTTTCAACTTTATTACTTTGGCTCTGAACTGGGGCCTAAGGTAAGTGACATTTCTCACGTTAGGCTTTAATGGGAATCGCACAGATGTGTGAAAATTACGTTCTTTTAGCTATGTGACTTGGACCTGTCATCACCACACATTCTAGATTTTTCTCTTATCGACGATAACTTTTATCTAAACATCACTTGGTTATAGTAAATAACTTGACCGTAAAGTTGTAAACGAAAATAAAATGCCTTCAACTGACTATTCCTGTATGCCGACTTTTGACTACTTCAACGGACTATAAAAAACATAACACTTTATACCTTTTTGTGGGATCGCTTACTTAAAATACTTATATTTTCAACCCGACTCCGAAAAGACACATAGATGAGCTAAGTTAACAGAGGGATGGTTTAGCATAATATTATGTTTCAATTCAGAAAGGTCAATTCTGGCATAAATTGTTTCTGAGTGTTATTTCTTAAAAGTCTACAAAAAATCGGCTTAACTTTTTCATTGACAAAGAACGTGAATGTAAAAGCCTTTATGTTTTTTGATACTTCAAGAGTTATGGTAATTTCAGTTACCTATGATTTTTACACATTGAGTGTTTCAAATATAGAGATTGTAATATTGAATAGGCTTTATTTAACATTGTGATGATTCGATAATTTATCAGAAAGTATCCATGCATATAATTGCATCGCACGACCAAATTATAATAAATTCTTCAACCATTTTCCCAAAAGCATTAACAATAATAGAGTACTTCATATACTATGTTTAATCAATCTGTATATATGTAAATTGAAATAATAACATTATTGCGAGTATTAACTCCTCATTAGCAATGCGAGCGATGAATAATTATTTATTTATTCACATTCATCAGTAATTCCCTTTAAACAACGATAAATGCAAAATATATTTCCATTTGAAATAAACGAGTAAAACAAAAATAACATATGTATATATAATATAGTAGATATACACTAATAATAAACCCACCGCTCACCAAGTATTTAGTTAAATGGGATGCAAATGATATTTAACTAAAAGAAACAATGTTTTCATACACTAAAGCCTTAAAAGTTAAAAGATAAATAGTTAAGTGAAACCAAACTGAAATGACGTGTAATGAAATACATAACATGACAGAGTTGACTCATTCAAGCATAATCATATCAGCTGCTACGAGTGTGCTACGACTCTACGACGTAGTACGGCTACGGTTCGTCGTAGCGCGTAGCCTAGATATACGTGCGATGAATACATATCGCGTTCGGCGTCTGCATCATACTTTTATAGATACGTCGATGATACGAGCCTATAGTCTATAAGGTTGTTTTTGTCCTAGGTGTAAGCAGATTGAGAATTGCAATGGAGTATATATTTCCAATACGGTATGCTTACGTGTCATAGGTAGTATCCTAAACGACTACGCGAATATGAATATATTTTGTCCTTAATTATATTTTAATTGTATTTCTAAGTATCGTTACCTACAAAAAATAAAATACCAAAGCCAGCAAAGCTTTGAACTGACACAAATTCAAAAGTTATTGCGCTGTTACTGTAGAGCAAAAAAACAGTATTGGAAACATTCAATCTCCATGAAAAATTATGTTTTTGACGCGAGCGACAGCTGAAAAGTCCATTTACTGGTGCAAAGTTGTCAATGGAAGTGACATCCGATAAGCTCGTTAAACGAAGTGTAATTACGTTGAATCCAAGCGACGTCTACCTTATTGGATACCTTGGATTTATTGGTGATAGAGTGATTTTAAATATTAACTATTTTTAGAAAATCTAAGAAAAGTGGAAACCTTAATTACTGATAAATGTTAGCAGATCACTTTTTTAATTCAGGGACTCATATCCAGTCGATAGGCGGAAAGGACTATTGCCACAATTTAAAGAAAAATTGATGCCAAAAAGAAACTTCGCTCTACACCGCATTGCACTATTTTGATTCCATAACAACGAGATACCTGACACTCTCAGCAAGAAAACTCAAAGGATCATTTTTATCTATCCGTTCCCGACTCGCTGCAGGGCAGCTCGGTCTCACGGCAGGCCCAGAAGAAGATGGCGGGACAAACTCTACTCTTTCGCATACAATGCTAGCCATAGACCGAGACAGATAGAAAGGGGGAAGGGAGGCATTTGTCCTGCAGTGGCTGATAATAATAAATAATAATTGACCTGTGTCCCCGTTCACGCCTTTAAAAAGAACCGGGTCTTAAAAGGAACCTTCTCATGAAGTTAGCCCGTGAATGAAAAGAGATACAAATAATAATTGATAATTTATGTCTGCCCAGAACTATGTCGTAGACATATCCTTAACAAAACTTTTTTAATTGTAATTTAAATGCACTATTTGGATTCTCAGCTTTACCATTTCAAGTATTCCCAGAAACTAGTGTTTAAAATAAATGTCAGACGAGGACATTACTGGAGACGTCTGCGAGTCGTGACCGACTGGCGATCAATGAGAGCGTGGGACGACCAGGTGAGCTGGGTCAACGACACCTCCAAATGCTGAGGTCATCAAAACGTTTAGCGCTCAAAGCGTTCTACAGGTTTATATCAATGCTTACCACAGTGGTTTGAGATTAAAGGTTGGGATATAAATAGACTTGGAAACCGGATTAATTTTGCAGTACATAAATATACGTAATTTCTTGGACCTATTGACAAAAAGCTGTTTCAAAAATAGCCAAATTGTCGTTCAGTCCTTTGGTTTTATTCTGCATTATGGAAGACAAGAAAACTAGATTTTATTCAAGACTCTTTCGAGTGTTGTTTGACCAGTCTTGAATCAATTCTGATCAAATAAATCCTCAATAATAATAGCATTCAAATTTAAAGCAAGCAAGTAATTCCATTAAAATCGATCCCGTAAATTAAACACGAAAATAAATTACGTGATAAAACTGTTAAACCGAAGAGATCTTATTCTGATAATTGAAATAAAATTTGTTGTTTACTTTGCAGTGAAGCGAAACTAATTACGCTTACCAAATACAGATGAGATTCGATCTCACAGAACTTTGGTCATTCGAACAATATTGTTTGTCACAGAACTTTCTACGGCTTCTTCCTCCGAGCTCCAAGCTATCTAATATCACGTTTGGATGTCCGTGTTTCTACTTCAATCAACGCGTTTAATGAAATTTGTCAACCTTGTTTCATATTGTGATCTGTTATGATGATAACGGCGAAGATAGCTTAGATAAATAGGTGGAAAAGCGCTGAGTTTTTGTCGATACAAACTTGGTGAAGGAATGTAATATTGAAGAAACCGAGTTTCAAGAGATGATTTTGATAAAATCTGGAATCGCCAATAAGCAGCAGCGTGGTGGAAAATCCTCAATTGCAGTCTACATGGAAAGAGGCTGTTATTCAGCTGTGGGATGTATACAGACTATACGACTAACGCTTGTCCTGAGTCTACATGTCCTTGCGCATGTGACTTGAATATTTGTGAAACCGCCACACAAGGATTAAATTTGGTAATGCTGGAGTCGTTGCTTTAAAAAAATCATGATTCAATCAGAACATTACTTTATTGTCATATCCTGAATACATTGTTTGTGTGTTGAATTACATATTAAAACAGTTGCTGGAATTTAGACCTACAACTATGTGCATAATAATTCAATCTTTGAAACCCTAGTTCACATAAATACTTAGACCTTTGTTTAGTCCTAGCTACCGCATTAGGTTAAGTAACCTGCAATGGTAGATTAGTGTGATAATTAAATAAATAAATAAATAAATTGTTCTAGCTGTGATACGTGGCGTCCTCCGCCTAGAATAATATTGCTCTCCTTTAACGAAATCGACAACTAGCCTATATGTTAAACCAAGGTGTCAGGTACTTTCATAAAAAAAAAACATCAAAATGGGCTCAGTTGTTTGAGCGTGAAGAGGTACCAAACGTAAATACAAACACACTCTCATACTTTCACAATATAAGTGTGACTTCTATACCGTTACTGAGTTTAGATTGCAAAACACAAAATAAAGAGACTAGTTATAGTTTTAGGTCACAAACGATCTAGACTTGTCATCTCAAACCTACAGACGTAGATGCATGATATGATTACATACAACCTCCTCGGAGGATTATCCCAGGATTACAGACCGGACAGCCGTGACATATCACTATATTAATGGTAACAAATAAATACGTCAACAAATGTATGTAGTTTTGTATAAAAATGTTGTGCTTATATTTAAAAATTGCTGAGTAATGAAAATCTTTTATTCGGTCACCGGGGACCGACGGGGCGATTAAAGGCTTATTGATGAGTAAAGCGCCTTAGTATCGGGGCCTAGCGATCATTACTTTGTCATTTACTTTAGTACGTATATTTTGACTTCAATAACTAACATAGATATTGTATCCCTGACATCTCTACTAAGATGTTGATGGAAAATCTGTTGGCATCATACCTATCATTAAGCATAACGAGATTTGACTGGTGACAAATCCTGTTATCATTAAACAGAAATCTTTGGTTAGTTTATCAGGGTTTCGTACCCAAAAGATAGAAACATGTCCTTATTTCCAAGGTTCCACTGTCTGTCTAACCGTCTGTCACTAGGCTAAATCTCCTAAACCGTGAAAGCCAGGTTGTTGAAATGTTTACAGATGATCTGTTGCCATTATAAAACAAATGTAAAAGTTAAAGGCTAGCACGTTCATCAATTTGATAGGTGTCCAGCTTTTTTTGAAATTACTTTTCTTTAGTTTTCTATTTCTAAAAAACCCTCGGTACCACAAGCCCAACTTAGATTTATCCGGTTTTTCCTTTTTGACACAAATAAAATCTACCGTCTGTTACATACAACTCCTTTAAGGAACACTCCACTTTCTAAATTACTTTCTTAATAAGGCTCTTGATGTTTTGAACTGACTCAGAAAGTCACGTTTTCACATATAACAGGAAATAATTGGCACACATTTTCAATAATTCATAAGCTTCATGACTCCGAATCCATTTGGTGAGATGCAGAAATTCGTCGAAAATTATCTTTACTGAGAATTCGCTTTCACAAAGAGTATTTTCAAATGTTACCTGGTATCTCAGGAAATGAATGTTCTAGATATTAAATGTATTTATTTTTGGGTAGATTTACTTCCAAGACTACAGACTACGTATTTAATTGTAACTCCTAAAATAACTTCTGTAAATTATCAATGTCCAAAAAAAGTTTATTCTTAACAATACAACTGGCGTCATCATGACATCAACTGTTAAAATTTTTGATCATTTAATTTAGGATGTAAAACTCTTTTACGAATTTTTGCAAGCCCAAAATTTCGGAGCATAGTTTTTTGTTCTTGGAGAAATTTGTTTATTTAAATTCAAAGAAACTGAGTTGAAAAAACGAAGGTATTCCAAACGCGTTGTACAAGTAAGTACGTAATATGCTTTAAATTTGTATATTTCCCAGCGAAGCTACATCCGCGGAGCCGCGTTTTGGCAGACAACATAAGTCCCGTGTAATTGCGGCAGGGCTTATTGAGGCAACATTGTTCATAGCCTGGGCAGACTACGTACGAGGCTAGTTACTTTTACATTTGGATAAATTTAAAACTATATCTTTAGTTGGTTTGACTTGAAACTTATGTATGAGGCGGTTTTTAGAGATTGCTCGTTATCGATAAACCCAAAGAGTAAAAATATTTATATTATAATCATAGTTTCACGGAACTTAGCTACAAGCGAGAAGCTATGAGCTCCGAAAGTGTTTAAAACAATAAAACCTTTTTACATAACTAAGAACAATTGTGTAAAATGGTTTTCTCTAAAAATTGTAGTCTCAAATCTTCCGTTACAACCCACACTCGCTAAACAGGCCATCAATGTAACAAGGTCTATTGTGAACGCTAGTATCGACGAAAATAACTCATTAATATGTTTGCTAAGCCCTCCATCCCCATAATCCGAGCGAGCGCCAATTTTGAAGGGATTACCGTTTGTTGATCACTCGACTTGTATACGTTATGATAACAGTGAATACAGATCGCTTTCTGAACTACCGATTTACTTGCTATAAAGGATATTTATTAAGTCAACCAGACTTTCTAAATCTGGGGTATCGTGTTGCCCAGGTTATTGGGTAAAGAAGGTCAGAGGCAATGGGTACTTGTAAGACACTGGTACGCAGCTACAACCGGTTGGCTACAGGGTTGAAGAGGTCAGAGAGGCAGTAGCTTCTTGTAAAACACGGGGACGTAGCTGACTCCGGTGCTAGGAAAAGGCTAGGCTGATAGTATTTTTTGAAGGCAGTTTCATTATTATCTATTTAATAACTGTTTACTGACGCGTATTTATCGGGATCGACTGACTAGTTTCGGACTCTTAACGTTATTTAACGTTATTAAACAAATAATTAAGAATTTTTATGTTGCCTTGATGAAACGAATGACTATTTATTTGCAACGAAAGGAACAAGCGTTTTTCTATGAGTATCATCTGCTACTCTATGGTGAATGAACGAGTTTTAATTTGGATCCTTTCTTTTTGACTGTGATCAAAATAGTCTAATCTGGCTTGTTAAAAAAGACGTGATGAGTTTTTAATAAATGCGACTGCACGGATAGCCGAGTGGTTGAGGTCACCACGCCAAACCCACTGTGCGCGTCGTGTCGCGGGTTCGATCCCCGCGTAGGACAAGCATTTGTGTGATCCACGAATGCTTGTTCTGAGTCTGGGTGTGTTTGTGCATGTGAGTTGTATGTTTGTAAACCCCCCGCGATACAAGGATTAAATTCCTTAGTGCGGGAGTCGTTTAAAAAAAAAAAAAAAAAATAAAATAAATTCAATTTGTTTGATATCTTGATTTAATATGTTCCAGGTATGCCGAAACATACAAGTCCAGGCACGAAATTAAGTCAGAATCGTTATTTAAAACTTGAACAGCAGTCGATTCGACATTGGATAATTTCACATTAGCCCAATATCTTGTCGAATCTTGTACACTCACTCTCACTTATATGATCTGCAATAAGAATACTTTAAAAATAATAAGACAACATCTTTTTAAACTCCATTCTCCAAACATCATGATAAAACAAACTATTGACTACCATCGCGACCCAATCCCCGCCACCCACTAACATCTATTCCAGCACTGCGTAGGTGAGAGATTAAAGCAATTTTACAGCCTACACCAAGGAGTCTCTATACATTATCAATGTGTAAAAACTCCTTGGTGATAGTAAAGTAGAAGAAGATATCAAGATGTTGATATGTCGTACCAATTCAGGTTGAAAGTTAATAGTAAGATGTAAGCTGGTATTTAGGAGATTGATTAAAATGTATTTACATGTTATAATACAATGTTTTTTTTTTATATACGGTATATATTTTAAGGTATCATAATAAATGTTGTTAGGATTCTTTATAGACAAGGTAAAACGGATCCCTATTCCTAAAGCTCCGCTGATGATGTATTCTGTTGAGGCTATAACAACGAGTAACATAAATGAGGGTTAAGCAACGTTGGTATGGTCAAAAATTTGATGGATAACCAATGTTTTTTTTTTCCTCGTGAGGTTTTTGGATTATAATTCGCTATAAGGTCCCTTCAAAGATGGTTAACTATTGAATATAAACTCTAAATCTTGAATATTTTTAACCAGTAACGTACTTCAGATAAGCATAAACAGTTTTGTTTTTAAATTAAATATTTATAGAATTGAAATAAAACGTAATTGAAGTACTTAGTAATGTTGCATAGACATAATTATGCGCTGCAGTTAAACCTTAGCTACGCCATTAGATTATGCAGCGTCGGTCAATATGTGAAGCACTTTAATGATATGAAATTATGTTGTATGCAGCTATTGATGAAAAGACTTATATACTGTTATGTATTTCATTTCTAAAACATAATCTCTTATTTCTACATAATACTTAAATAGTTAAAAATCGATAATATAAAAAAAAACAACCGAAAACTGCAGCCGAAAAACGAAACGCATCAAAATTTAAAACAGTCATTCGAATTTCGAGATCATAAAACCGCATTTCAGCTTTGCTCGTCCACAACACGGCAGGTCAGTCAGGCACAGGCATACTCACATTCGGCCTCTGCGGCAAGCTATCCACGCCCATTTTAAAGCACAACACTCATTACACGTCACTAATGTTCTTACAAATCTTGTATTGTGATTGTAGTATTTTTTATTACTATTTTTAGCCGCAGCGCGGCTGGCTGTATGCGCCCATCGTGGTTGGGGAGAGGACTGGGTGGCGTAGTGATGGCTTGTGTCGATAAAATCTAGTTCATTCAGCCGGAATGGATTTTTATTTGAATTCTAAGTTAAAAACGTGTTCTTGTTATGTATAGAGTATGATAATACTGTTATTGAGTTTTTACATTATTATAATAATACCTACATAAGTAAGCTAGCTAAGTTTTAAAATGAAATCCGGTAATTTTTGATTTTCACGTGAAATTCATTATATAATTTCGAATCTTTGAAAAATTGCTACTTGGTAGACTGTTTAAAATAATTGAATTTTGACTGTGTTGCTATTTCTGACAAACGTATATTAAATGTATGTGAACTTGTCAACATTCCGCTATAAATTCTTGGTCCCATACCTAGGTTATGAAAAAAAGGAATAAAATCTTGTGGTTGGGAGAATACAACGGTATGCAATATTAAAGAACCTGCAAACATCCTCTGCACCAAACTTATTCAAAAGTATCGACAAAACACCGCATCCCTAGAGTGCTTGATGCTGCGCGCGCCGTCCAGCGCCGAAGCCTGCCTCACACCTCATCTCGGGAAACCAATCAAAATGCTACCTTATCTATTTGCTACAGAGTTTAATTTCAAAGCAACGTCCAATCGTCCTTCATTTTAGTTCGCAGTACAAGTTATGATTGGCAGCGATGTCAGAGTACTGGGATTCATTAGGACAGCTTCCATGATTTGGGAATTGTGAAGGATTTATAATGGATCTATTGTAACATTTTGATGTTTGATGGAATGCTAATTTTTTTGTTGGAACTCGGGATTTTGAAGTTTTGTTTATGAAAGATTTTCTGGTTAGGACATGTCGAATTCGATTATAAATAATAATAAATTAGATTATATTAACCACAACAGTGAAAAAGTAAAAAAAAAAACAAAGATCCGGTTTTGCAGGGATTTTCTTCGAAAACTATATATAGTGTTTCACGTCTAGGTTATGAACTCCCGGGATCATCGAATGTTCTCTCTTCCTTCTTAATCTGCCTTCCCTATCCATTTCTTCAAAATGACAATTATACTTAGTACAGAAAACAAAATCTTTCAAGTGCGAGTAGGACGACAATAATGGTTCAGTATTAATAGGCTTATGAACAACAAATTTGCAAAAATAATCGATCACCTATTTAACTCATGACCGTACCAATCGTAGCTAATTTTATTTAACTATTTTCTTATTCCGGTGTTTTTTTTTCATTATTTATTATAGAGCAACAGAAATTTAATAAGTCTTTTGTAAAAATTACAACTATTTAGCTATCACGGTTCATACGATACAGTCTGGGGACAAACGGACAGACCGTGGAGCCTCATTCCGTTTTTATCTTGGGGAATCCTAAAACACTTAGAATAAATTACATACCTACATATAGGGTACATTTAACTCGAGTTTCTTCCTTATCCACTAAAACTTTTAAAGCTTACGACCTACTTGCAATAGGGAAAGGTAAATTCAGTTCCCAAAGGCACAGATCCTTATATCATCACGTCATCCGCTCGTCGCGGCATTTTATAGGCCCTACGTCCAATAGACATTTACGAGACACCTATAAATATTACATTGGGTGTCCACAACAGGAATAACACATCGCAGGAAAACGTTAAAGAAAATATTACATTTGGTCTCGATCTTTTGAAAATAAGAAAATGATGATGCGTGTTTGTGATTACAATTATCAAAGGCTTTCGTTGAATCAAAGTTTTAATTTGATTTGTTAATTTGTCAATATCCTTCTTATCACTGCTGCACTTTGAATGCACGACTGGCCAATGGCTAGCCAAGTCTTGACGAAAGCCGTCGTGTCTCGTAGGATAAGTATCTCCCCGCGACATAGATATTGAAGAAGGTAGTACGGGAATAATTTCTTAATAAGGATTTTCACTAAACTTCTGATAACTTATAAAAATGACGTCAAAAAAGTGACGTAATTTCACCCAACTAATCTTTAAACGCACCAGTAATGTTTATGATAGCGCTGTGACTGTCTGCTGATATTTAACCAGTCATTGTTTTCCCATTTCCCTAAATAATCGTAAATTGTACTACGTCACTCACCTACCTCACTTCCAATACACTTAACCCACACTATACCCGTCTCCATCATCAGTACCTACTGATTTTGCAGGTGAAAGAAAGAGTCGTCGTCTGTGCTGTGTAGTATGCTGTCACGCTTCTACAAGGGCAATTATAATACTTTAGACGTGGCAGTAAGCCCTTAGCAATATTTGTGATACCGACTTAGTCTTTAAAACAAAAAAGAAAAGTCTACAGGCAGATTTGATATCAAAAGAACTGGTTTCTTTTACAAACGAAACACCTAAACATAAATAATAAAAACTTTGCAGACAACATGATACACGAGAGTGATCTTGGAAATCTTCTTTTAGCTAAATCGCGTCTGTCCTTAAACTTGGACCTGAATTCATGGGTCATAGCGTTTACTTGGTACCCAGTTAGTACGCATAGTCACACAGACAGTCCAAATGTCAGCTAACTACCGACAAACGAGTTACCCCGCAGTTATTACTGTAGCTACCTTCCACTTCATATGGCATATTCCAAGAAATTTGCTTTGAGTGTGGATCCTGTGATGACTGGATTTGAATTTATGATTTCAGTTCTATTCTGTATTAAAGAAGGTAGCTTCTACGAATCGTATAATTGTTTCAGAACGAATGATTATACATGTGAAAGTTTGTGGGTATGTATGTTCGTTACTCCTTCGCGCAAAAACTACTAAACGAATTTAGAAGAAAATTAGCGAAGATATAGATTGTAACTAGGAATAACACGATAAGGTACATTATTTATTGCGATACTCGATAGCCACTTTAGAGCTATACATAAATGCTGAAATTCAAGAAAGTACTGAGCAGAGTTTAATAAAATTGGTCGTAACTTTCTAATTTCAGCTATACCCAGCCTCGCCCGTCCAGAACCCCCGATTCCGCGATCAAACATCAATAATGGATTTTAGAATTAGATTTTCTTAAACGAAATTAATTTATTCGCCATAAAGGGTCCATCTTACAAACTCGCGTAACCAGAAACCCCGACGAATTCGGAAAGCAGGCTCTTGAAGGCGGTACCAATTACGCCATCCTTTATCCTTCCCTTTTACCCAAAATGGAGGCGCAAAAAGATTGGTGAGATGACTCGAAAACATATTTTAAGCAATAAATTGGACGATTCCGTATTGAAATTCGTACTTAACATTTATTCGATATTGGTTTCAGGGATTGTACTTTAGCCTAAATCTTTTAAAATCTGTACTAATACTAGCTGACCCAGCAAACGTTGTTTTGCCGAATACTTTTATTTTCTAGATGTATGTATTTTTTTAATGCCACATTATAAAAAAATAAAATCAAAAAAATTCGTCCAAAAAATAAAATATTTTTTTTTAGTGTGGGCAACCCTTATCACTTAGGGGTATGAAAAATAGATGTTGTTCTATTCTCAGTCCTACCCTATTTGTATACAAAATTTCATAAGAATCGGTCGAACCGTTTCGGAGAAGTACGGTAACTAACATCGTGACAGATCGTGACAGATAGATTAGATATATTAGATATAAAGCTGAAGAGTTTGTTTGTTTGAACGCGCTAATCTCAGGAACTACTGATCCAAATTGAAAAATTATTCTTGTTTTGAATAAACCATTCATCGAGGAAGGCTTTAGGCTATAAACCATCACGCTGCGACTAATAGGAGCGAAGATACAAAGGAAAATGTGAAAAAATGAGGGCAGGTATAAATCATAACCTATATCTTCTACCCACGGGGACGAAGTCGCGGGCAACAGCTAGTACCTTATATTTAAGAAAAAACGTCATCAACCGTGAAGCATATTTACACATGTTACGAAAAGAAAAATGGTAATAAGCCGATCGAAATCATTATGCTGCGGCGATATTTATAATTTGTATTGATTTATTTTAATGGAGAAAGTTGTTTGTTTCCATACACAAACGCAGAATTCAAAACAAGGAGTATAGTAAACAAGCAATAAAGCAAAGTAAAATCAATCAAAAATCTATAAACAAAACGATTAATTGAAATGAGGCTACTAAGTTTCACTTTTACAAAGGTCAAAATATAATGATCAGACATTCCCCCACAATTATGCTCTTGCTGAAATCTCGTTATTAAATTTATTTAAATATATTATTAGTAAATTATTACCTTTCTTTTATAATGTAAAGCAATATTAGCCCCTAAAAATAAACTACCTACGTATTGTGCGAACACATATATGTAATTAATTATTAGTTCTACGAAGCCTTTTGGGGTACAATAAAAAGGTTTTTGCGCTGAATACAATGGTCACGAATAATGCCTTGATCAAAAAAACTTATTTTCGAATCAAACAAAGGCTTTTTATAAAAGGGAAGGTAAATATAAACGTGTACCTTCCTGAAGGTTTTATAAAGGCTCTAATGATTGCTTAAATGAAAAGACCTATTTTTCTGTACATACTAACAATTTTCATATTACAACTGTTAAAAAACTCGCTGGATTCCGTGTTTTCTATTGAGCTAATACAGGGAGAAAATGCTAAAAAAGAACTCGGGGTTCCTTAAGTGGAGACAGTTGCAGAAATGAGATATAAGAACGTTTGAAACCCAAAATTTACGACCGTAACATACAACGCATTATTTTGAGATTTACTTGTAGCATTTGTTCAAATAAACTGTAAAAAAATCTAGCTACCACGGTTCATGAGATACAGGCTGGTGACAGACGGCCGGGAAGACGATCCGACTACGTGCTTCCGTAATAGGGTTCCATTTTTAACCTTGGGTATGGAACCCTTTAAACTTGCCAATTACTATTTTCCTCCAGAATTTAGATTTTTTTTGCAGGTGATACTGATTTTATAAGTAGCTAATTTGTTGATATTACGTATACGAAGGGGGGGGAGTAGATGGTTAAGACATAAGAATTAGTATTTGGGTCGACTCCAAAAGTCTAAAAGAGCAGGAAATAATCGGTCAAAGCCTGCACCCCGTCGTTACGCAATTATAATATTATTTTCAATTTTAAGAATTTTGTAGGTAGGTACATTGCTCTGGTCAAATATTAACTAGATTATTTTAACCAATATTTGATTTCGTATAATATATTATAGAATATTGGGATGATAAATATGTTTGCTTTTATCACAGTTTTATGTTAAGAGGTCCCTGTTAAAAAGTAGTTGTCAAACAAAAAGAAATACTTACGTCGTACAAGATCATGTCGAGTGTCTTCGTATCGGTCACCTGTTGCACTGTTCTAAACTGTGTTAACTCTATTTTATTCACTTATTAATTAATTAATTATTATCCTACAAATAAACTTACTTTTGAGTCAGTAATATTGTCTAAATGACAATACTTATTACCATAATTTATATTTTATCCAAAGACTATTTCTGTATAAAAAACTCTTTACTTAAATACTTTACAAAGTAAGGAACAGTCCAGCTACATAAATAATATTCAATAAAATATTTATTTCAATATTTTAATAAAAAAAGTTATGCACATACTATGTCGAATTAAAGTTCGAAATCCAAAACACTGCACTGAATGGTAACACCAAATTTAAATCTGCATTTAAAGATACGAACAGACGTTGTTTACTGTAATATTTTTTATTTAAATGTTTGGTTGTAATGGTTAAAAGAAAACAATGTTTTCTTTATTATTATGATGTAGCGAGCAGTGACAAGCGTACTTGTTGGAGGCGCGGTGTACACTAAGGGCGCCCGGCCACCCTGCGTGCTTGGGCGGGGCAGGCCGAGAGAGAGCAGAAAATAATTCAGTTAGCCGCCAGTACCCCACTAGACATTACACTAACTTCACTTACAAAGTAAATCATTTGTCAAACAAGCCTTTCCTCATTAATTATGAAACAGAAGTAACTAGAACCTGTATTGTAACAATGTAATTACATTATAATTATATTTAATTGCCAGTCACAAAAAGGTTTCTTGAGCCGCGTGGGCGAGTACTTAGTCTCAAAAGTAGCTGTAATTATAAACCTTTAACTTTCGCGCCTTCTCAAATGAGACAGTTTATATTAATTGAAATTTGTTGATGTTTCTGTAAACGTTTCGACAGTGTTATGAGACTTTTAATAGACCTTTTTAAGATAAATATCGTTGTGCTATAAAATTGTTGTAATGCTCTTAAATTGAAACCGTCGCTTTCAGCAACCGCCTAATATTCAATTGAGGAAAATAGCTCAGAAATATTTTAAGCGGGACCGAAAACAGTGGACGTCGTATTACATTTTTTAATGCCTACCAAACGAATTGGGTTTGTTTTAAAATGGGATACAAATTTAATCTTACCCAAGTAGTTTTTTGAGACACAAGAATTGCTACGAAAGTCATTTACTTATGAAAAATTGAGTGAAGTGGAAAAGTAAAAGAAAGTAAAATTTATAGTTGGACACTAGATAGATATCCGTAGTTGAGGCAAAACCTTCGGTGAACCTATTACTATTATTATAAGCCCGTATTGTCCTGCTACTGGGCAAATGCCTTCATCTCCTCTTTTCATTTTTCCCTTTCTAATGCAGGAGTTTCTCAGTCGCGTAAATAGGAGTTGAGGCCTTGACGCCATCTTCGCTTAACTCTACCACGCTCTTTTATGGCTTAGGGCTTGGCCCACCTGTCAGTAGGCATTCGGTAGACATTACACCGACACAAACGAGGGTAATGTCTTCTAATTCTTTCCCACGAGGGTGCGGGTGTCCATGAGGATTCTCGGCCTTAACAAAAAAAGGACCAATCCCACTTTAACCTTACGGAATTACAAAAGAAATATAAATTACGAATCTCTCTATGAACGAAAAATCGAAAAACTAAAATACAGTGTAATTTAATCTCTGAAGGTAACAACGAATGACTAAAATCAACCTTAACACTTTGAAATAAGAGCGTCGGGATATTATACCTAAATGCTATTATGTAATATTAAACTTCGTCACAGGATCAACGATCTCAAATAAATTCTGCCTCGTTACAAAGTTTCGTTAACTGAAAATGAGAGATAAATTCTAATACTTGCAATCGTTTAAGTGAAATTAAGTCTTCTATCGTCGCGACATTTAAAAGTTTAATACTGTTAGAGATTTTTACTTTTTTATGAAATTCACGTTTAAAGTTTGTGCAACTTCGCATTCCAAAAAATTGTTTATTAAAATATGTTTTTAAAATAAACACTAGAAACTAACCTATGGGCCATTGTCATCAGATCATTGCGAAAAAAACATTAAATTCAACGTACCTACCTAAATAACTTAATGCATACATACTCTGTTAGTACTTACCATTCTGTGACTATTGCACCATAAATCTATACTCTATACTAATATATAAAGCTGAAGAGTTTGTTTGAAAGCGCTAATCTCAGGGACTACTGGTTCAAATTAAAAAAAAAATTTTGTGTTGAATAGACCATTTATAGAGGAAGGTTTTAGGCTATATACCATCACGCTGCGACTAATAGGAGCGTAGATACAATCAATGGAAAATGTGGAAAAAAACAGGGCAGGTATAAATCATAACTAATATCTTCTAACCACGCGGACGAAGTCGGGGGCAACAGCTAGTTAAACATAAATTTAAAAGTACTTTTCCTTATTACTAGTTAAAATTTAGAAGACTTCCGTACAAAGTCACAGTTTGCCAACCTGTTTCAAATTTCCCAATACAAAGGAACTTAGGATTTCCACAGTTGTAAACATGGCGCAATTCAAATATTTGTAACCTTTACAATTTAAAATCTTAAGTGTGGAAATCTACGGTCTGAAACCGGTGAAGTTTTCGTCAGACTCACGATTGCGGGTCCGTACAAATGGACTGAAGAAAAATTAAATAATAAATAAATAAATAATGCGGACAACATCACATACATTGTTCTGACCCCAAAGTAAGTTGCTGAAGCACTTGTGTTATGGAATTCAGATACAACGAAGGTACCACAAACACCCAGACCCGAGACAATGTAGAAGTGTTAATTTTTACATTGACCCGACCGGGGATCGAACCCGGGACCTCAGAGCTAGCGACACCTTGAAACCGGTGCGTGCGCCACTCGACCACGGAGGTCGGATGCAAAGCTATTTAAATCTTACCAATTTATGTCTATAATACTTGTTGCTTAACCTGAGGTTATGCAACTCCTTGTATTGCGGGTGTTTCACAACAATTCACAAGCACAAAGACAAGAACTCAGTACAAGCATTCGTGTATCACCCAAACGTTTGCCCTACGCGGGGTTCGAACCCGCGACACGTCACGGTCAGAGGGTTCGGCGTTGTGACCTCAACCACTCGGCTATCCGTGGAGTCATAAATACAACATCTCAAAACAAATCGATAACAGCTATCACGTTTTAATAACATACAGTTTGGTGACAGACGAACACGCGGATAGTCAGTGGTGCCTCCATAGTAGAGATCCGTTTTTATCCCTTGTACTTATATGCAAACCTAAAAAATACTGTTGCTAGGTCATTTGCAACTGATTTAATTTTCTCTAGCATATCAGCTGTACAGAAACCTGTGCCACCCTACCGACTCGCACTTGACCGTCTATTACTTTTTCTTACATTTAAAATTGCGATATTCAGACTTCTTAAAGTTAAATTCCATTCCATTATTCGTTGGGAACTTTCGTAAGTCGTACAAACGTTGTATTTTCCCTGTTCGTACAATACAGTAGACGGCTTGATTTTCAAGTGCGTTCATAATCCGGCGGCGTGCGAGGTCCCGTGCTCGGGAAGCCCGCGCCACGCGACCACTACAATCCAATTAGAATCAAAACGTGCACGAATGGAACAAAGGGATTACTTCATATGCGCAGTTTGTCTCCGAGATTTTATGACATGAGATGCATGCGTGTTTTATAAAAGTAAAAATACGTGTAAGCGTAGGATCTAATACATTTTTTGTAGGCAAGTGTAAGCATATGTTCTCATACACTTTTTGTAGGGAGGTGTATTTAATTTATAAATGTATAGGTCGGTGTGGATTAAACACCTATTTTTACTAGTGTGCCTATCAAGTCCCCACGCAAAAAAATGTGTGTTATAAGTTTGACATATCTGTCGGTCTGTGGCATCGTAGGCCCCGAACTGATTGATCGATTTCAATTTAGTTGGTTATGTATTAAATTTGAATGACGTGTCAGTGTTCTTAAACTTAGATATTAGATGAAAGTCAAAAGGCCTTTGAAAAGTTGTGTTAGTTAAAAGTTTCAAATCGGTCAATTTGTTAAACACATACTACTGGTACCTTCCTACGTAGGTAGGTACCAGTTTTTTTTTTTCAGAGACCACATACATATCCAAGAACAATTTTTAGGATCTAAATTATTTAGAAAATCTTAATCAGATAATATTTAAGAGTTAAATACAGATTACATAGCTTAATAAGCACAGTAGGTACCATCAGGAACAAGAAGGTTGGTACCTTACACCGATATTCAAAAAAAATCTTTGAAAGTTAAATGAATGAACTTAAATTTCAAACGTCTTTCACTGATCCTCAACTTATATAAAATTTTATAAATTACTAGCTGTTTCCCGCGGTTTCACCCGCGTTGATTTTTTTTTCGCAATTTTTCCTTATTTTCTCACCGTTTGAACCTACCCTGGACTAATCCGAATATTTCAAGACTAAAATGAGCCAAATCGGTTACGCTATTCTCGAGTTTTAGCGAGACTAACGAACAGCAATTCATTTTTATATATAAGAAGAAGAAGAAGAAGAAGATAATTTGTGTAATAATTAAGAGAATAGATGTGATCACTCTCGGTTTATACGAATGCGATACTTTAACTGTGACCAAATAGTTATTCCTACAAAGGTTCTTAAAAAAGGACTCTAAACCACTGAGCTATAAAAACAAGACGAAAAAGATAGTACCTAAAACCAAAATATGACCTACCTAGTGATAAAATTAATAGTATAATAATAATACTTCAGCAAAACCTACAATCCCGAAAAGTTTACTACACAAAGCCCAATTTAGTTACTCATTAGAATACTTTAGTATCACTTGACATTGTCTGGACACAGTTATAAGTCTTGCACGTGACCTTACTCCTCAAATTACTTGTAGGAGTTCAAGTTCATTACAATACGGCTTAGCATTTTCATGTTACAATTATAAGTTACGTAGGTAAATACTCTCTTCGTAAGGATTATGTTGTTGTTACGTTATTTTTAGATATTTAAATACCTTAATTTAATCAATGTAATCTGTGCTTGCTATTATTATAAAGTCGATTATTGAGTTTGTATGTTTTTGTGTTTTAACGCTCTGATCTCAAAAACTTGTCAGAATTCAAGAATTCTATGTTTCAGAATATATGTCAGATAGCCCATTTATGAGTGAGACTATAAGCTATTATTAATAGGAGCAGTAATGAGAAATGTTACAAACACGGTGAGAAATTATTATCAAGTACGTACAATGCGTCAATTGTATCTCAACAAAAAAAAATTACTTCACGTCGCCATATGTCTTCTCGCCATATCTTTTAAGAACTGATCGTTTTTTATCGAAAATAATGCTGTTCTAAAACAACGCCTGTTCCGAAGCCATTTTTCTATCACATTCATGGTCTTAAATCCAATTAAAATAAATCCTTTAAGCGTTACAAGTATTAAATAAAGTTTCACTTTACAACACTTAAGTTCAGTTAATCTAGACTAATATATAAAGCTAAAGAGTTTGTTATTTGTTTGAACGCGCTAAACTCAGGAACTACTGGCGAAAATTGAAAAATTCTTTTTGTGTTGAATAGACTATTCATCGTGGCTATATACCATCACGTTGCGACTAATAGGAGCGATGATACAATAGAAAATGTTGGAAAAAACAGGGATAATTATTCATCGAGCCACGAAGTCGCGGGCAACAGCTAGTGTCTTATATGAGTTCACTATTTTCCATAGTTCCGCTACAATATAATTAACGTTGTAAGCCGATTGGTTGATTAAAAGAATTGTACGATATATTATCTTTATATAGCCACGCGGGCGAATCCATGGAGAAAAGCTAATATAAAAATATTAATTATGGGTGCAATATTAGGTACGAAGACTGTAACAACAATGCGAGAAAAATGTGTAAAATAACAAAGTTTATTTTTTCAATAACACAAAAGTAATTTTAAATCATTAAAAAATAAATAAAAGCGATAATCGTTCAACCGAACTTGAATGTCTAAAAATAATTTATTCCTACGGCAACACTTTGTGTATCTGTCATATTAAATGTCAAATCAGTAAACAAGGAAGAAATTCTCGGATGTTTGTTTTTTAACGGAATCTTATGTGAAATTGTAATAAAATAACGTTTTTATACTGAGTAAGAAGTTTATTATAGTTATATTCCATGACTCTTGGACGTAAATACCAGCAATCTTCCGGGTAAATGGTTCCCCTGCCCTTGTAGCGACGTCCCTGGTTGGCGATGCATGAACGGTTTATAATGTATATAAATAAGGCAGAAATTGATTTTTAACTATTTATAGGAATGCTGGGGAGGCTCGTAAGGTGTATTCTAACCAGTCGAAGGTCGGGACTCTATCGGGTTGCTCGTCTTCTGTAAGTTATCCTACTAATATTGTATTCACCAGTTGTCTAATGAATCACTCCTGTCCCATCCTTATAAGTAGTGCGTGCTTCGGATTGTTTACTAATTGATTGCTGGTCCGTCGGGGTTACTGTTGCTTAACACTTAGGTACACATAATATCAAATAATCTTAGTGAGTATGGTGTTAACTAATATATTATATGTATTATATCAAATCTTGATCTACACCTTCATTAGATTTATATTTACACTCAACAAGTGTTTTTGTATTTAAAAATGTTGTTATTTTAAAGTTTTCATTCCTAACTATACCCAAACTGTACTATTTAAAATTATTACTGCATATCTTGTTAAACCATTCTGGTTACTACTTTCCATAATTATTAGATAAATTTAGTGAAACTTGTTGATATTACTCTATAATATATAAAAAGTGAAATTATTAAAAGAAGTTCTGACGTGAAAGTGTAACAAAAATTCTCTCTAAGTAGATTAAAAAATGCAAATGACATTAATGAATATTTAAATTAATAAAATTATAACAATGCTGCAGTAACAGTTTCTTTAGGCTAAAGCTCTAGGTCTATCATACATGTATGTGTGTATGATACACATTTACACTGTGAAGGACATTAAAATTGTATATTTCCAAGGAATTAATAAGTAATAAGAAGTAATACTATGTGTACAATAAATTAATTGAATTAGTTATAGGGCAAAGACAAAATGTTAAATATTACATTATTTTGTTTTCACTTACAGATTACTAGAAATTCCAGGTTAATTGTTACAAACTATGAAAGCCTAGATTTTTAGTATGCTTGTAGGATCAGTTATCCCACTCCCATGTCTCATTACTGGTTAAAGCCTTCTTTCTATTATCTAAATTATTTCCACGCTAACTTACTGACAGTTGGTGATTACAGATCAGTGACGAGCACAAGGGGACATCATATCAAACTACAATCCCATGTTTTTAAGTAATTTGTCTTCACTAATAATTATTTATTTATTTATTTATTTATTTAATAATCACACTAATCTACCATTACAGGTTACTTAACCTAATGCGGTAGCTAGGACTTAACAAAGGTTTTTATTAAAGGGTATTTATGTGAACTAGGGTTTCAAAGATTGAATTATTATGCACATAGTTGCAGGTCTAGATTCCAGCGACTGTTTTAATATGTAATCTTCTGATAATTCTGATATGCATAGGCAATAAGTTAGCCTGATACACATGCCCATCATTGCTCCTCCTGGAATTGCTTGTTGCTTCATCCACTTTTCTCCTAGATATGAAATCCTTACTATTTACGATTCCCATGTTTAAAATTTCTGTCATTCCGCGAGTTCTTGGAGTTCTCTGAATAAATTGGTTTCCAAGAATTTCAAAATCTTTGATTGATTTGTATCTTCTATAACTTAAAGTCTTAGATGCATTTTGTAATTGTATTATTTATTTCATATTTATTTTGGTTATCAGTTTGGTTTTGGTTATTGACATATTATATAATTATATATATTATTATAATTGATTTAAATGCCTATATGCAACATACCTTTTTATAAATAAACTTAATGGCCGTGACTAACACAGGCCTTGCAAATCAAAAAGGTCACTTGGATGTGTCCTTCTTTCAACCTTCATTCTACTGATATATCCAACACAGTATAACTTTAGACGGTCTCTAGTCAGTTGACTCTATCCATTTGCTTCTATGTTCATCACTGCAAAGTATTGTTTAAAGCCTGTGACAATTGACTGCATAGGGCTCTATCTCGGCCAATATAAAAACAACCAATGATACTTTTTAAAGAGTCTCCGTTTTTCTTTCTAACCTCTCTTTGCTTCAGAATTTCTTCTTTACCCACATATTTGACCTGATCATCACACCAACATCGCTGTGAATGCCTTAATATATATAAATTACGCGTCACGTTCTTTGTATGGGTTTCGATGAACCCTTTTAATAATACTTACTTTTTGTATTTAAGTCTGTATCATCGAACCATATCATCTTGTATGTTATCATCCACTGTCAGGCGGTATGAAGTTCACCGAGTCAACTAGTAATAATATCTGACCAGATGAATGACGAACCCTTACTCATTTTGTCTTTCCTCTGTCATCGTTATAAATTGTTTCAATAGTGATCCCTTGTCCAGCTATCACTGTGCGACATGATTGAGCCACCGGACTACGAGGAGGTGTGTGACCGGCTGATGGGCGAGCGGGACCCTCTCGCTTACCCTGCCGTGGACATGGAACTGTGTAACGTGCCGCGTCGCATCAGGACCCTGACACACGTGCTGCCTGATGAGGATCTGTAAGTGGTACCTCCATTCTTAAAGAGACTAGTGGCTTTAGGTTGCAGTGAGGTAGTACTTAGCATGACTGAACTGCTCTAAAATGTTATACTTATTACCATGTTTTAAATTTCCTAAATCCTTTTACTACAGCTTTAAGTAAAATTGTAGTAATCATGGAAAAGAGATAGCGTTATAAGCTGTGCTTTCTCATTTTCACTAAAGTCTTACTTGAACCTGTCTTGTTCAACTATGCGGCAACATTTTCAGAAAAAATTATCTTTTCCTATTTACAAAAAGAAACGACCCACACTCAGGACAAGTACCTGATATTCAAAAAATGCTTGATCGAACCCTTGACAATTCGCGCTCAGAGAGTTTGGCGTAATGACACAAGTAGTCATTTATTTATCCCACAATTTTTTTCTCTTATTTTCACTAACAGTGCAAAAGCTCCGATGTTCGTGCGCGACTGTATCCGCACTTACACTACGGACTATACGGTAGTTGAGTACAAGCACCGGCAGCACTCGGGCAGTATGTGCGGGCGCGAGCGGCTGGCCGAGCGGCTGGAGCGGCTGCACGCGGCGCCGCGACACCAGTACGAGGTGGACGCCGAGCTGTCCACCTCCACCGAGGAGCTGGCGCCGCAACAGGTGGGGTCATCTACTGATGTATTTATCATCATACACACAGTTTGTTATCGAAATGCTTCAAATTTACGTGAAGGTCGCTAAATTGAATGAAACTTTGCGTATAATTTAATAGGTCCGTAAATAGGTCGTACCCTATTATTATAACAACTTCATCACAAAATGTTTGACATGTCGAAAAAAATTTGGCAAGTGAGCTCATCTATTGCATATGCATTTTCTACGCCACGGTATTGTCAAACACGTCAATTACGATTTTTCAAATCTACGCTACAGCGTCAGCATAGGATGTAAGACTGCATAAAAAAACCTAATATATTAATCATTTTGCACTAAATTGTATATTTTCTCATTATGTCTCTAGTCGGAATCTCAGCCATCAAGCGGTCGTCAGTCAGTAGCGTCCATGTCGTCCTCATCATCTTGCAACGAGACCCTCACTCCTCGCGGCTCCTGGGCGAGCCTGGACCTCCGGAGCTCGTCCTCCGACCCTCTGCTGCCAGACCTCTTCGAAAGGAAGCCGCCTGATCAGATGGATGCTGTTAATGAAGCTAGAAGGTAAGATCCAAAAAAATATTTTGTGAATATCTATCCAATGACGACGTTTAATAAAAATGTTTTTGTAGAGCTACTTCAACAGGGTAAAGCTCAGTTTTCAAATTTCCCCAAACGGTTTTGGTGTCCCATTTTTCTTCAAGGCCTTCCAACATAAATAGCCCTCTTTTGTATGGTTTAACCTCAGTAACCACCTGAAGATACATATTCCTTTAACATCCAACTATCCACAGACTGGAAAACCGTCAAGCTGATCTCCTGGGCCTGTACACTCCGTACCTGGACGAGGAGGAGGCGGTGGAGCGGCGGCTGGCGGCCGAAATGCCCTGCGAGGTCATGGGGCACAGGATCCTCGTCGTCTGCCACCAGCTCAAGTAAGCTATATGTCTGGAAGTCTGGGACTTGACACTTTTATGCCTATATAAAAGTGTACTTGAGCAAGATTTGAAAACTATTAAGTAAATGTACACTACAGAAAATCTTAATAGACAAGGTCGTGACCACGCACCCTCAATCATAATTTTTTGCGGATTTATGTTAAAACTGTTTAGTGAAGACTGGATTTAAGTATTTTTAATTATGAAGTGTTGTATTCTAAAGCATGAAGCTACTGACTGTACAGCAACATATTTGTATCACAAGAAAATTCCATTTGATAGAAAAAAAAGCTAGCTTAAATAAAAATGCATAATAATACCTTAAGTGACAAAACAGATTAGGCCTCACAACACAGGGAGTCCTCGGGGTCTAGAGGTCATCTAACTGAAAAATTACGATATTTTTGTTGTTATAATAATATACATACAGCAAATCGCAAATCTATTAAAATAAACCACTCAAATTCATACCTATACCATTTAACCCCACTTCCAGGCTAGAACTCGACGTGGAACCGCTCTTCGCCTCCATGGCATTATACGACGCTAAAGAGAAGAAGAAAGTGTCAGAGAACTTCTACTTCAACCTAAACTCTGAAGCGACACGACAGATGCTGGCCCCGCACGTGCCTCACGCTGACCTGTCCACGTTCAGCCGGAGTGCCGTGTTCGATATACTGAACCCATCACCTGATCTGTTCCTGGTGGTCAGGGTTGAGAAGGTCTTACAGGGAGATGTGAACGAGTGTGTCGAACCGTATATCAAGGATGATAAGGTTGGTTTTGCTTTGTTGGGTTTTTGGTTTGATGATTTGTCTAGTTGATGTTCTGTAACGCTAATCTGCGCTATCTCTGTAGATGGTTTGTGTCTGACAGTTCTTCCTAAAGCGTCATCAATCGTTATAGCTCTGATTGTAGGATAACCATTTCTGAAATAATACCTGCTTGCAATTTTGGACGTTAATATCACTATTTTAGCAATATTATAACCGTGAAATTTTATGGATGAATAAAACGTTCACGCAAAAACCACTGAACAAATCTGAACGAAATTGGGTATGCAGATTTTTAAAACCTGGATACATAAGACAGTTTTTATCGATTAAATATTGCTAGCAACAGCTAGTTGATAATACAATTTTATCGCAAACTTTATTAAATCTAAACATCGTCACTTGACTCTTACTGTGACAAATCTTCTGGCGCATTAACAATTCGCTAGCATCAACATTCTAAAACGAGTGAAGCACATTTGATATTAATTATTTCGTTTTCAACTGTCGAGCATCATTACTCGAGACTAATTTTCTGTCCACGAGTCACTATAAACTGTAAGATATGTTTCTTCGTGTCAACCAGAACCGCGAGAAGGTCCGCGCGGGCGCGCTGGCGGCGTGCGCTCGCCTGGGCAAGTACCGCATGCCGCTGGCCTGGAGCGCCGTGGCCCTGCTCAACGTGCTCAGCGGGACCAACAGCCTCGAGCGCGAGCACGACGCGCCCGCGCAACACAACACCAACAGTCTGGGTCAGTACCCGCTGGGGATAAGGGAGGGTCGTGAACAGATAACCTTTGAATTGCAGTCTGAATTTATTTAGTTGAGAATATTTTAAAAACGGACATAGCGGGTAAAACGGAGTGAATAGAGGTAATATTATTCTGTATAGAAACAGAGTTTTTATTAATATTTTGACGTTTAACAAGACAAAATATAAAGATGACGTTAAAAATTCTCAAGTTCTTCGTAAAATAATTGTGTTTAAGCATCTTTATGTAAGCAACCACATGCGAACCCCTAAAGGTTGTCATTTAACCTATGTTTGATCCCATTTAACACTTTACAGTATAATTTTAATTCTATTATACGTTTAAAATAACTCTTTCAAAAAACCCCTTTTATATAAGTAAAAATTTTTATGTTACAAGAATTGGCTTAAAAATAATCAAAATTGTGTTTCAACGCTGACCTGGGAACCGACAGAGGGCGCGTCTGGTAATTGGCTTTTTTAATAACCGCGTTCGCAAACCAAGCGTATACACAGTCGCCATCTGTGAGCAAGCGTTACGAAACTTTTAGTAGTATTCTCGTAATATATACTTGTTCACTTTTTCGATCTTGCCTAAGGGCCCATTTAGACGATGCCAGTTGTAATACATTGTGTAGCCGGGTATCTTCGTGTTATATCGCCAGCAATGTATTACAACTTGCACGGTATTTCTCACATCGTCTAAATGTGCCCTTATCGACATTCTAATGACGTCACGTTTAGATTGGTTCTATATGAGGACGCTCACAGTCGGCAGCTGATTGTACGTTTGGTTTAAACACGGCCGTGTTTCGTAGTCTGTGACAAAATCTCATCTTCATATCCACATTATTCCCAGATCAACGTGCTTTTAGTATCAAAATTGTTGCAAAATTGCAGCTTTCATCAACGTTATAGTATTTCTATTGATTGTCATTTGTAGTTATAGAAGTAGATTAGTTGTGCATTTTGTGTACACATTCATTTTATCGAATCAATTATCATTATTTTTTTTAAATTAATTACACAAATTTTCTGAAACATTCAATATTTATGTTTTCTGAAAATATATATTTTCTAATTCATTTCAAATGATTTAACATTACAAACTAACTGAAAATCATAAATAATTATAGAGATTATTTAAAAACAATTTCAATTTAATTTGTTTCATAATTAATTTTAGCTTTTTTACTAACAAAATAGTAAAAAAGCACAACATTACAAAACATGATTTACAAAGCAAATTTAATTTAGCAATTTATTTTACAATTTTTTTTAATGACGAACAAAATTACTAAAGGTAAAAAAATATATAATTCTAAACTAAGAGTCATTTCAGACAAGGGTTTTTTTGCTCGTATGCCGGTAGTTTCGGTATACTCACGTACATGTGCGCTACATTAAGCGCTTCAAAAAACCGGACTGGCGTAAACAAATGCGCATATTTCGGTGTGTTCGCTCGAACCAGTGGTATCGTGTCGGTATCGATCGATCGCTTTTAGTACGAGCTTAAAGCTCATCAACGCTCGTACGAGTTGAGCGTCTACCAAAAAGCGCCCTTATGCTTTTATTATATTAAAACGAGCTCATACGCGCGTATAAAACGCTAGCCTGAAGCCACCTTTAAGATTCAACAGACACCAGTAAATGTTTATTAACACATAGTACGCACCTAAGTAATGGTTCAAGACCGCAACACCTAGGTAAGTATTCACGTGTGCCCGCAGACCGCAAGGCGTCGTCCAGCAGCCTGGAGCAGCTGCGGCGGCGCGCGGGCGAGGTGGGCGGCTCGCTGTCGCGCAAGGGCAGCGTGGAGCGGCGCGCGCCGCCGCCGCCGCGGGACGACCTGCCGCACCAGCTCGACACCTTCAAGCCCATCGTCATCACTGTCACTAGCTTCTTTAAACAGGTATTACAGAGATATCATGTTTTTAGGACGAGAGTCCGACGCCCTTTTCGTCTATAATTACAGGCGATTTATGTGATGATGTCTGTGATACAACGCCTTTCATGACGAGATTAAATTTGTTATATTTAAACAGGTGTTTAACTAATTTACTTTGGGTGTTTTTTTGTATAAATGCCTTAGAAGAAGAGTAATAATTTTGTTTTTAATTTAAAGCAAACATAAATAATACGTAGTATACTATTTATTTACTTTTAAAATGTTGTGACATATATGGAGATTAAATCCCTTAGTTTAAAAATTGCTTTAAAATAAAAATATAAACAATATAAAATATTTACAATTTAACAAGTATTTTATATATTTTTTGGTAGTATAACAATCTAAAGTATAAAAATACAAGGGATATCAAAAGAAGAATAATAAAAAACTATTAACTTATACAGACTATACAACTTGCAGTGCAATGGCCTACCTTCCCCTCCTTCCATTTATATCGGTCTATGGCTAGCAGAGCTCAGTTTCGTGTGAAAGAGTCGAGTTCGATTTAATAATGAAAATAATTATAATACAGGAAACAGACAAACTCCGTGATGAAGACTTATACAAGTTCCTAGCAGAGATCAAGAGGCCTAGTTCAGCTCCTAAGAAGCTGAAATGTATCCCCGGTACTCTGAAGATAGAAGTATCGCCGTGTCCGGACGAAATCAAGAACGGACTGACACCCGAGCTGGCCAAATTACATCCTTATGGAGGTGAGATAAGGTTTACTTTTGGTAAACATATGAATCTTGACAATAATCTGGCAAGTTAAAATTTTTGCATGTCCGACAGCATTCCTATTGATCTTTTTCTTGTTTTTCTTACCATCTCAATAAATAAAAAAATGAGTAAGTAAAGTCATTAGTCGTCTTAGTCTTAGCCTGACTTTTTACCTTGCTACGTCATTCCAAAGTGCAAGTGAGATGAAAACGTCGCTCCTACACTACGACGAAGAAGTTTACTTCAAAAGGAGCGAGATACATTCTGTGCTGTGTTAAGTAGTTCTATCTCGCTTCCATAATGGCAACAATCATCAATCATGTTTGAAGAGTTCACAGTTCTCGCAAAGAGCTCTTTAACAAGACGTGATTAATACAACAATATTCTTCTATATTCCTCAGATGACAACGTGCGTCCGTGCAAGGAGATCTTACCGTTCCCGAGCGTGTCGCCGGCCGTCCCTCACTACCAGTACCGGAACCTGCTGTACGTGTCCGTGCGGGAACTCAACCTCAACGCCTACACCTCAAGGACAGGCTCCGCCAGGAACATAACCGTCAGTATTCTTACTATTGTTACATAACTATCGTGAGAATGATTCTTTTGAAATGGTTTACTCAACCGAATGCACGGATAGCCGAGTGGTTTAGGTCACTACGCCAAAGCCACTGCGCGCGTCGTGTCGCGGGTTCGATCCCCGCGTAGAACAAGCATTTTTGTGATGATGTGAACTACTTGAAAAAAAATCTTCGTCCCAGGTCCGAATACAGCTGATGTCTGGTGAGAACCAGGAGGCGGCGTTGCCAGCTATCTTCGGGCGCAGTTCCTGCCCCGAGTTCACGAACGAGGCTTACACTACTGTACTGTACCACAATAAGTATGTACTATCTGGTATATGTTTTACACTAAACCAAGAAGAACACAAAAAAGAGAACAAATATTTGATTAAATGCATATAGACTAATGTCTTCAACGAACTTTATCCACATAGCAATAAATGCAAAATATATTTTGATTACATAAGCCGTTTAATCTAATATATTAAATTCTCGTGTCACGATGTACGTAATTGTATCTCCTCCGAAACTTCTCGACTGATTCTCACGAAATTTTCTGTGCAAATTGGGTAGGTCTGAAAATAGGACAACATCTATTTTTCATCCCCCTGTCAAGGGTGATCCAAAACATTTTTTTTATGATACAGCGTACTAAAATACAACCCTAAATTTTCAACTTTTTTATTTGGAAAAGCAACGTTTGCCAGGTCAACTGGTTTGTATACACTGTTTATGTCTAGAATGTAAAAGAAAAACAAAATATTTCCATTTCTATTCACTGATTCGAACCCTCATACCATCAGGAACCCCTCTCTCTACGACGAGATAAAGCTGAAGCTACCAGCAGACCTGGGCGACCAGCACCACCTGTTCTTCACGTTCCTGCACGTGTCCTGCCAGAGGAAGCCCGTCGCGCCCGACCAGGAGAAGAACCTCGAGACGCCTGTTGGATACTCGGTAAGATATATTGGACTTCTGAAAGCTTTTAAGCCTCTGATGTCGATTGACGTTGTCGCGTGTTTGCATCGACTCGGTTACAGTGTTGTAAATGCGATTAAAGCGCTGAGTAGTATATAAACAGCATCATTGCCCGGTTTATGATAAAATAGTAAACTGTTTGGTAGCGCATTTGTGAGTGCTAAGTGAACACAAATGCGCTAACTAAAATATGTTTGAGTCGCGCAGAGCATGCGCGAGGGATCCTGTGACTTTGGCTTAAGCAGAAGGGGCCCGGGGTGTTCCTAATTGGTCGAAGTCCGATTCCTATGCTTCGACCCATGCTAGTAAAAAGAGTCCCCACTGTGGTCCTGTGCGAAAGCTTAATGTAGCAGCTAAGATTTCTGCACGGAAACCACCTCATGTCTTAGCTGAAATTGTGTGAAAGTTTATTGTAGAAATCTTGTTACCCTAAATTTATATAAGCTAAAATTTTTGAACAAAAGCCACCTCGTGTCTTAGCTGAAATTGCAATTAAACAACAGTCGCTTTTTTCCATCTTACATCAATAATGAATACAAGCCTATCCCGCAGTGGCTCCCGCTGTGCCGCAACGGCAAGCTGACGTGCGGCGAGTTCAGCCTGGGCGTGATGCAGGAGGAGCCGCCCGCCAACTACTCGTACATCTTCCCCGACGTGCAGCTGCCCGGCACGCGCTGGATCGACAACCACAAGCCCATCTTCAGCATCGTGCTGGACGCCCACACCACTGTGCACCCGCTGGTACGAGACCTGCTGGTCTGCTGACCAAGGAACAGTGATTCTGTATATGTATATATATATATATGATTCTGTGTATATTATACAGTCAGCCTCGTGAATGTTATAACCAGATTGGTAAAAAAAACATGGCCAAAGTGTTTTATCTAGTTGTCTAAGGGCCGATTTTTCAGTCATCAGTTAACTTCTATCTGAGGAATAAATATAGCCGTTTGGCATATTTTCTATACAAAAGCTATCAAAACGTCAAACATATGTGTCGAATATAAGTTATCTGGCGATTGAAAAATCGGCCCTTAATTTAGTAGTCAGTCAAAAAGGTTTCGGCAAAAAATATTGATAACGTATTTTTCATTATATCACATTATCAAAGAGAGAGTAATGAAGGCTAGTGACATCACTTGCTAGTAAAAACCAGGGACCGCCCGGATACTCATTGAAAGGGTTTTTGAAGGGGTTTTTTTAAGCGCTTCAAGAAAAAACCCTATGACATATGTTACACCTTCGAACGGATTACTGGAACCCTGTTCCGAACAGGTTACCCTTTCACTACCCTGTAACACTGTAACAGGGTAACCCACTCCAACCTAAGACAATGTAATATGCACTCTTTATCATAGACATTAGTTTGAAAATAGTATAACCACGAGCGCACGTGACATCTTACCGCCCAGCGGCGCCATTGTTGCATTTACCAAGCGACTTGTAAATATGGAATAAAAATCATTGTGGATATGATCTTACAGTTTAATTTTGCTTGTCGCACATTTCAAACGTTGTGATATATTTTTCGTGTCTATACTTGTAGACCAGGGTCGATAATTTTTAAAATCAAAAAAATAATAATAGTAGGATGAAACCCATTAGAAAAGTAGGGGAATATTATAAAAATGAAAAAAAAATCGGCGATCTGAGATCGGGAAGGGGGTGGGAGTGACGTTTGAAGAGTAAAAAACGGTTTTTCTCTATTTCCGGCAAAAGTAAAATTCGTATCGAAAAAAGGCAAATGGCAAAGTTGTAGGTAATAAAAAGATCTAAAACTTTTGTGTTTACATTTTTTCACATAACTTCAAAATTTATGTGAAAAATCCAAAAAACCAAGATTGTGGTTTTTTATTTTTATCTTTTACAAAAATTTATTTTTGTAACGAAATTTGGTGAAAGCTTACTTTTTTGTGTCCCAAATACGCTGTAATTTATTTGATTAAAAATATTAATTTTTTCACCTTATTTTGAAGTAATTTAAAAAAACACTCTAATTTTCAATCGAAAATTCACCCGTCAAATCTTCTCAGAAAATGCAAAAAATGAAAAAAAACTTGTTTTCGTTTTTTTTTAAATTATTATAAATAATTTCATCTAAAAAATTTGATCTCATTTTGTGTTCAATAGACCAATATTCGAGGAAGGTTTTAGGCTAGGTATATAAAATTACGCTGCAACTAATAGGAGCGAAGATTTAATGGAAAATGTGGCAAATACGGGGAAAAATATTAATCTTCGAGGGCTTTCGTTCAAAAATTCCTAACTTATATCTTCTAACCACGCGGACGAAGTCGCGGGTAACAGCTAGCTACCTATATGGCTGGTCCGAGAGGCGCGAGTCGCGGCGCGACGCGTCGGCGATACAAGAAAATCAGCTTTAGTCTTAGACGTCTTAGTCAAGCAATGAGGGGCCGCTAGGGTGCAAGTATGCAGCTCAAGTTTAGTGGGTAATTCAGGGTAACACGAATAAAAGCCTTTCGTGAAGGTAACCACTTCAAAGGCTTAAGTTATTAAAGGGGTTAACCCCTTCACGTGGTTACCATAATGAAGGTGTTAACCATTTCGCTGGGTTTCGAGGATGTAACTCGAACAAAAGGTAACACTGCGATACGAGTTACCCCGTGTACGGGTTACCCTGTCAAACGGCTTAACTCTAAAGTGGGGTTGTCCGGTCCCTGGTAAAAACGTACTGGTAAGTGACGTCACACGGGATTTTATTTCACTGTTTTCCCTTTATTTCTTGTTCTTGTTTACGAGAAAAAAGAAAAAATACGAATCCAATATTTTTTTAGAAATCCGTCTGGCGAGCTGAATAGTTTTTTCTTAGTCAAATATCATATTGTTTGTAACTTGGTTTTCTAGGACGGTTACATAGAGCGGTTCGCGATGGCGTGTGAGGCTGTGCAAGAAGGCAACATCCCGCCGCGGATCGGGCTCGCCAACATGGAGGCCGAGTTACGGGCTAGGTGAGCATACTATTTATGGTGTTATTCTTAATGTTTACTACAATATTGTAATCATTGACTTCATGGATGGGTTCGATCCCTAAGGAGTTCAAGCATGTTCTTAGTCTTGGTGTTCGCGTGCGTCTAACTGATGGAGTTTCTTGCCGCTTCTTCTCCATAGGAATGTCATTTTACAATCCTGCACCTAGAGTCATAATTGTAACGTTTTTTAAGGTTTTAAAAAGCGGCCTATTTAAAATTAAAACATTTATTTTGACTTTAACATTTGGGAATCTCACTTTATTCAATTGTTGTTTTAGATAACCGTTTATATTTCGTGTAGACAAAACGCCTCACTTAAAAGTATTAGTGTTACGCACGCGACGAACCACGATAATCTTTTGATGCGACTTACGATATACCGTGAAATCTCGTCATATCACATTGACCTCCACACTGTCTATACGTCTGCCAGCATCTCGGAGCTGCCGACGGCCAGCGTGGAGACGGTGTCCCGCTACCTGCCCGTGCTGCTGGACAAGCTGCTGCGGCTGCTGCTGGCGCCGCCCGCGCTGGCCGGACACACGCTCAACATCGCGCAGGACGTCTTCACCTGCCTCGCACATCTCTTCACTGACATCTCCGTGAGTTCAACACTGATCTTGGAATACGGTGGAATACTCAAACATGTCTGAAAGAAGCTAAATGCTTACCTGTTTTTTAAACGATGGTTAAATATTAACTGGCCACATTTGATGTATAACTGGCTAAAAATACGGCGTCTATATTTTAAAACACACATTTCTCATTAAAGTCTTGTCTCTGTTGAAAAAGTGACAAAATGTTTTCATACACAATTTTTAGCATGATTATATATTTTTTTGTATTGAATAAGTAACCGGATAACCGAGTGCTTAACGGCACAACGCCAAACCTACAGAGCGTGACGTGTGGCGGGTTTGATCCCCACGAATGCCTGCCGAACCTGCACGTTTGTTAATCTCCCTATATAAAAAGTATTACATTATTACGTTCAGCCGCTAAATGTCACTTAAAAAATAAATATTAATGAAGAAATACCAAAGTAGTAAACATCATCAACGACGAGTGTGGTATGTGAAGTTAAAGAGTACAGCTTATGAACTTAATTTTTTCCCATACAGAACATGAACGAAGGCTCGACGTGCGACAACCACGGTCGCAGCAGCCTCATCAGCACGTACATCCAGTACCAGTGCACCATCCCGCGACCCTCGCTCACCGACAGGGACATCGGCCTGCCGCTGCCGCCTGCCGGTACATATTTATTTAAAACAAAATAAATAAGAATATTGATTTAGTTTTATCATAAAACCTCTCTTTTTGTTTCGTTTTCGGGATGAATTTTATGTTCAAGCAAATTTGAACTATAACAAAGAATAATTATATTATTTATCATCTCATAAGGATTTCAGAGCAACTATGGTACTAAACTTAAGCTCTTGTGACATGGCAATTGTTGCATATGTTAATATTAAATTTTACGTCCGTCCAGGTTATCAATCAATCCGAGTTCCAAATCAACATGTACCGCTTCCAAACTGTCCTACAATACCCGAATGCCCAAGTATGTTACATAAATATTATTATATTAACATTGTCTCACAGTGATGACGGACGGGTCGTGTAAGATCCTGCACGAGGAGCTGGCGCTGCAGTGGGTGGTGGCCAGCGGCGCCACCAGGGACCTCGCCATGCAGAACTCCTGGTCTGTACACTATACATTATTCAAATATTCCAAAACATCAGAGAATAAGATATTATTAGAACTATATTTTGTGATAATTGAATTTTAGGTGTGACTTGCTACATATCACTCCTTATCAGTAGTACTTTTTTACTAGAAAATTTGTGCTAAGTTTGATCTTGATTATCCATGTAAATGTAAGATCACAGTTGCCAGATATATTCTTAATTCTACAGAAAAACTTTGTTAATCCCACTAAATGCAAAAAATCACACCAATATCTTTAAAGACACTGCGAAAGTTTTCCAAAATCTCTAAACTACCAATTTAACTTCCAACTTGTTACGATACCATGTTACTATAATGCTGTACCAACCCTGTGCCAGGGCTCTGTTCGAGCTGATGGTGAAGTCGATGGTGGAGTACCTGTACTGGTCCGGCGCGGCCGAGGCCCGGCGCAAGGCGCGCTTCCCCGACCAGTTCACTGATGACCTCACCACGCTTGTCAATAACGTCACTACAGAGATCATCTCCAGGTAACCTCTCACCACAAACAGCACATTTCTAGGAATTGGTTTGGGTTTTTGTTTGCTCTTTAGTTTAATTTCATTATGATTTCAACCCATTCCCCATTTTGGCTCAGGATAATCGATGCTCTTCTTCTTTGACCATTGACGTTTACGCTTCTTTGGCTGAAAGCAGGATTTAGCAATCTCAGGTCCCAGTTTTCCCAAAATAGTCTGAACAAATGCTGGGAAGAAACATTTTTTATTTTATTTATTTTCCTTTAAAATGTACCGCGTGGGCTGGTTCCATGAGGCCCAGAATAAAGGAACATGGAAGGATTTGAGAAAGGCTTTTTCCCAACAGTGGGACAATCTTCTAGACAAAAAAGCCTGCATCATATCATATCAGTAAAATAACTCACGCCTCACACCTCACTCCCTCAGAAAATTGTCACAATCGCATAACATTTAATATCTCGCACATCATGTTTGTTCTACAGATACGGCAAAGATAGCCGCTTAACCCAGAGCCTGAACAACAGCCTGGCGTTCTTCCTGTTCGAGCTGCTGAGCATTATGGACCGCGGCTACGTGTTCAACCTCATCCGCACCTACTACAAGCAGATGTGCGCTAAGATCGCGTCGTTACCTGATGCTGTACCGCTCGTTCATTATAAGGTAGGGAATTGTAATAATTTTTGACGTTATGAACGGACGACGTATCAAAGCATTTTCTGATTTCTACGAATCGACGTATATTAGACGACTACGCACGAGATTGTCTGCTGCAGCTTGTAGCCTCCTTCGGTGTCGCTATCGATCTATTGCAAGGAAGTAACTTCAAAATTGTGATTTTAGCGTTATGACGGATGATATTATTTCCTAGGTGGAACTGTTTATAGGTTCGTAGTCCGGCAAAATATTCGTGAGCGATCTCTTTACTCTGACCTCGACAATAGAATGGGTCCGAGGTCTTGATTGCTGCGAGTCCGAACATCCCAATTCCGTGACCTGGCCATTGTTATTCAGCTCGCAAAAAAGAGTAGAGTCGTCTCTAAATTCTTGTATCGTACTTTTTCTAAATCCAAAGATTCAGAAAATAAATGTTTTTTTTTAGAACTAACTGATATCTCTCCCTCCCCGTAGCTGGCGTTCCTCCGCATCATCTGCTCGCACGAGCACTACGTGTCGCTGAACCTGCCGCTGGCGGCGGGCGGCGCGGCGGGCGGCGTGTCCCCCGCCGCCTCGTGGCAGTCGCTGGGCTCGCAGTCCAGCGCGCCGCCCCGACACGCGCTCGGACACGAGTTCCGCTCCCGCCACTACCTGGCCGGCCTGCTGCTCACTGAGCTCACTAACGCCTTGGAACTGCAGTGAGTACTTTGAGAAAAACTGTCCTTTCAATTGCCTATTCTGAGTTAGGGTTTGTTGGTGTTGTAAGTGTAGCTTTATACATGGCATTCATCAGGGCTTAGCGATGTCTCTTGCCTGATAACATAAACGTGTCCCCGGCAGAAGCCCGGTCCTGCAGATGGCGGCGGTGAACGGCGTCCTGTCGCTGCTGACGGCGCACGACGCGGACCCGCGCCTGGCGGCCGAGGAGCGGGCGCGCGTGGCGGCGCTGTACCTGCCGCTGCTGGGCATCGTCATGGACGCGCAGCCGCAGCTCTACAGGGGGTTTGCCACCAACAAGGGTATGGAAACACCACACGTACTTACAGACATGTCTACTGTCACGTCCTAAAGTAATAACAGGTGTGCAAGAAAAATGTAGGCCGCCCCGTGTGTTGCGCTGTCACGTTTCTATAACCATAATAATATGACTGTAACACGTGGTGGTAGAACCTCGCATATTGGCCAAAAATAAAAACCAAAAAGATAATTTCACACATATTCTGTCTGCTTTTTGTTGGTGAATCTCTTTGATTTAATTCGATACACCTATTTACTTAAAGTAGGAAAAGCCCTTGTATTCCAAAAACGTACTTTTATCGTGTGTCTTTTATTCGGTGACTAAAGCTATGCTTTTTGTTAACAGAAATACTTCAACTTGACAGTGACATGGGACAGTTCAATAATCTATACACCGCGTCATCACCAGAAGGTGAATTCAAGCAGGTAATGTCATCATAAGGCTCACATAAACATTTTATTTCAAGCCGTAAGAATTAGACCAATGAAATCGCCCACGAGGCAAAGAAAGCTCATATCTCACCAAGAGTTTGTTGCGAGAGCGCTGGAATTTCATCATAAATACGAATCAAGAGAGCACTTTAGACTCGGCGTTAACATCTCAGTCACTCGCGCACACGACTTGTTACCTGTGAGACTGATCCACGGCGCCTCCTTCGGCCGGTGCCAGCTTTATACCTAAAAGCTGGTGCAGGCAAGCTTTATAAATATATGCTGGTTGTTGCTATCATTTAATTTTTGATTTTTAGAATCCTTTTTATTTGGGATGAGAAATCCTCCATCGCCTCCTCCTTCGGATTTCGCAGAAGAAAGTGCCAGTCTTTACCAACTTAAACCCATCATGTTTCTATGTTCATTGTGTACGCGTGGGCCAACATAGCCCATTCAGACAATAACGCTAGATTGTTTATGCTCCAATATACCACCAAATGATGACACCGTCCGTCCGTCCGTTTCTGTGCAGAACGGTCGTCCTCCGTTCAACAGCGAGACGAGCCGCAACCTGCTGATGTGCCTGGTGTGGGTGCTGAAGTGGGCGGAGCGGGGCGCGCTCACGGCCTGCGTGGCCGAGCTGGCCCCGGCCCGTCTGCACGCCCTGCTGGCGCTCATCGACCTGTGCTTCAAGTGCCAGGAGTACAAGGTGAGGGAATATTCACACATGATGGATAGTCCGATGCCGATATCACGGGAGGCTGCAACAGGCTGAAAAATGCTGCCGCTGTCCACATTGAAATTCACTTCAATCCACTGCTGAATTGTAGTCATAAACCATTATTATGTCCAGTGAATAATGATTGAACTGCAGCATTACTTGCCGTTACCTGCTACCGATATACTTAGCGAGTCAAGATGCAAGTATAACCCAACACCTGCCTAAACTCCACAGTGTGACAGGCTGAAACCAGTCTACCACGATCCGTAGTCGAAATGCTTCGTAAAGTATCAATAAAAAATTCTAAAAACCTTTTACAAAATCAGAATATGGAATCCAATCCAGCTGCGATAAACCATTTAAACAAAAAAAAGTCCTATTACCAAAAAAATAAGCTTGCATTTCCTCTGCAGGGACGCAAGGAGATAATGAAATGCGCGCATCAAAACGTGCGCAAGACAACCGACATTAAGGCTAAGTTAGAAGATGTGATCCTCGGACAGGGCTCCGCGCGCAACGACTTCATCATGAGGCGGAAAGGTGAGGAAATGTGGAGCTTTGTAGGAATGGGTTTGAAGAACGTTATATTAACTTTTAAAAGCATAAGATCGCTTTCAATATTAATAAACGTCCAGCCATGTACGTTTACCCGCCGATTGGGAGCAAACGTGAAACTATACTCTGTCCGCGCTAAGTAGACCTTTTTGACAGATGAAATACAATAGGGATTTAGGATCTGAATGACAAAAACTACCTTTTTTTATTATAACTAAATTTAATTTCCATGCATTAAAGGGTTTGGAAAATATATAATATAAACATAAAATCAAATCAGTAGAGCCATCACTTAATCGGCAATCTGACAACTTTTCAAAAAGGTCAACGAAACGCGGCTAAAGTATATAAGGTCCTTTCAGTCACCGACAAAGCGTGGATTGTTGGCTACGCAATAAAAGTGTAACGCGTTCTCACAGCCTACAGATGATTATTTGAACACGGCCTTATGTTGTTCTGTGAATGTAAATATGTAATGTATATCACGTGTCAAAACAGATCCTTGTCTGTTACTGCTTCTGTTCACGAACTCAGAGTGTTATAAGAAAATTAGTCATTAAAATAGTGCTTTCTTTGAAATAGTTGTTCCCCTAAGCATTTAAAAGATAACGGGATCTGTCTTATCACGTTGCTTAAGCCATTTATGCAGACTGCCTCCGTAACACTTATAAAACGTGTGAGGTCGTCTGCGTAACTTGGTCTAGGTACAGTGCCGGCAAGAATTGTGACCGCAGTTAATGCTATCTATCATTTTCCTAGACTACTTTTGAGTCGGCTTCCAGTCTAACCATACGACAATGACTGTATCGCTTACAACCGTTTTGCATACCATGATTCAAATTATCCACTTGCTTTTCGCGCACATAATATTGTGAACAACTTTTGGATAATTTTGCTTTTAATTGCTCACAACCTAAATAACGATTTAGGCTTAAGTAAGTCTCCAATTGCCTAAAATAAACTTAATTACATAGCTATCAGTCACGTATCTTGCCGGTCCGTACCGTACACGCACCGTGGTCGCAAGTACTACAGTGTTGAGGTAGGTGGTGGTTCGAGCGTAGGTGCGTGCCGGCGGGAGAGGTGGCGCAAGGACTGGGCGCGGGGCGGCGCGCGGGGCGGGGCCGAGCAGCCGCCCGCCCCCAGCCCGCACCTGGCCGCCGCCCTCGCGGCTGAGGTGGCGCTCACGCTGCTGCACGCGCTAGATACCATCGTGCAGGTATACATACTGGCTGCTAGATCTGATCAACAATAATGTAAACATTTGTTTCTCTCAACGAGTAATTTAATGCTAGCTTAACAGTGGATTAAAAAAGTAGGTATATTTATAAAATTGTAATACATGTCATCAGCTCTCTCCTCGTTTCCATCCTCGTTAAATTTCTTTTCTTTTTAAAACTTAAGTGTAACTCTAGTCGAGTAGTTTCGAACCATTCCTTTCGAGATTCCTCCGCAGTATTAAATCACTACAGCCAAACGCGAGATAATTGCTGACAAACATACATACAATCATACTGAGAACCTCCTTTTTTGAAGTAACTTATAGAAAACACACTTTTGTAATCCTTTCATTACCAAAGAGAACTAATATGAGATATATATTTTACCTAAGTGATACGACTGTTTCCAGTCATGTAGCAACTTAGAATGCGGGCAAAGTGTGTGTAGCGCGGCGTTACAAGTCGTGTTGCGAGCTCTGCAGCGCAACCAGAGCGTCGTTGTGTTGCAACACATGTTCGCGACTGTGCGCGCTCTCATCGTCAAGGTAAATGTTTATAAAACATTTAGATATAGTACACATTTATTACTAAAATAATATTGTGTTTGTTTCAACTATTCTATTTTTATGCACTTAACTACTGTTGGTCCCTTGAATTCCATGCTTAAACATACCCATGTCAACAGTTCGATTGACAATCATTCTCGATAATTTTCAACTATTCACACTAATGTGCTCAGAACTCAAACTTATCTGTAACATGTCTTGTATTTTATTTTCTTTGGAAAATAAAACGTTATTTAAAAAAAAATATATGAATTGTGGTTTATTTGATACAAAACAATAGAATATTGTCCAATTCTTGTGTCATAAAGTCTGTAAGGGTTCCTCTGAGGAATTTTATAACAGCAACAGTAGTATCAATATACCAAGCCCATGATGGTATCTGACACCGTTGTGTCGTGCAGCTGGGCTGGTCGTGCTGCGGCGAGGAGTCGGGCATCTGCCGCGTGCTGCTGCGGCACTGCGCCGCGCTGTCCGCGCCCACGCGCTCGCACGCCTCCGCCACGCTGTACGCGCTCATGCGCCAACACTACCAGCTCGGGAACGTGAGTCATATCGTCGTGTGCCCTATTGTCAATGTGATAAGGTTGAAATTAGCTTACTTGTGTGTGATGGAGATGTGACCTTTTCGTGTGTAAAACAAAACTATTAATTATCCGCGAATGTGGTAAGGTCGGGGTTTGCTTGACTCTTGTAAATGTGTATTATTATTGGACACATAATATGTGTTCATTGAAATAAACTGTGAATATGTTTTGGATCTAACCAAATTTCTAGTCTTCTCTGTAAGGTTTTGAGACATTTTGTGAAGTCATTATTGATTCATTCTTTTGAATAAAAGAGACAATTTAATTAAAGCAATTTTTAGTTTAAAATATTTTCATACCAATCAACAATACACAGAACAGTAATAGCTCATATTGTGTGTTAACATTCATGTAACCAAATTTAAACTCAGCTTTCAAAATCCTATGATCTCCTCGATGTCATAACAAAATTCCTCCACCAGAACTTCAGCCGCGTGAAGATGCAAGTGACCATGTCGCTATCCTCGCTGGTGGGCACGTCCACGACCTTCAGCGAGGAGTCGCTGCGGCGCGCGCTCAAGACCATCCTCATGTACGCCGAGCACGACACCGACCTCGCCGACACCACCTTCCCTGAACAGGTACTGGTTCCAGAAGGGCAAGAAAAAGAAGGAGATGAGGATTAAATACGAGGTCTTGAAAGGAATCTTGGTCTCATTGAGAATGCCGCGTCAGTCACTACAGTTAAATGGGTTACTCTCTCCGAGAAAAACGTGGTCAACTGATCAAAGTCGAGAAGTCCAAAAGGGATTAGTCCTTTGTTTTTTTTTTAAATATCATCTTGTATTTCGGTTACTCGGTCGACACAACCAATAGCTTGTTTAACATCGTGCTATCCCGTATGACTTCTTTTGAAACATCATCATCATCGTCATCAGCCCATATTCGTCCACTGCCGGACACAAGCCTCCCCAATTGCACGCTATCAGGATCTATCTTCGGCTGCTCGCATCCAGCTCCTGTCAGCCATCCTTTGAAACACACCTTTAATCAAATACCATTTGCAGGTCAAAGATCTGGTTTTCAACCTGCACATGATCCTGTCGGACACGGTGAAGATGAAGGAGTTCCAGGAGGACCCCGAGATGCTGCTGGACCTGATGCACCGCATTGCGCGAGGGTACCAGCACAGCCCCGATCTGAGGCTGACGTGGCTGAATAATATGGCGCAGAAGCATATGGAGGTAGGATTAGAGAAGGACTTTCTTACAGCGCTGATTGTTTAATCATCACGAAATAATACTTAGATGTGTACTGTGTGTGTGTGTGTGTGATGACTGGAAAGCGGTGTCCTTGGTGAGAGATAAATACGACGCAACACGACGCGACATGACTCAACACGACGCGACGTAATGCGGTCACGATGACGTGATGCTTGCGACAAGTGACAAACCTCCTAAGAGATTTTGGTCATTGCTTTTCGAATCATGGAGAAGTGCAGTACAATTTTGCTTGATAGTTAGAGACAGACTTATAAAAGAATATCGTAAAAGACACAGAAAGAAAATAAAAATAATATTTATAGAATTAATTCGGCAATCAACGCTTATGAATCAACCATTGCGAAGTTTGTGGTATCACATCTGGACGCTCTCAAGACAAGTCCGCGCTAGGTCGAATCTCGCCGCAGACTGTCATATAGACCGCAAGTGGGGTATGCCGTTGAGTTGATCGCGTTCGGGACACCACGTAACGTGACTCTATATAGTTCACGCCAATATAGCCTTTATATACCCAGTGTGTTGTTTTGATGCTGCTACGATACTCGTAGTCATAATGGGGCTGACGCTGACGCGTAAGTGGGGCTACGACGTCTTTAGCTAGTCCTACGTTGTTGCAAAACGTTTTAGCCCGCACAGTGTCGTAACGATATTTGTAAACCGGGGCCGCGTCGTAGCTATAGCCGTAAGTTCTAATTGTGCCAATAGCTCCATTGTGTAAGTTCCGTTGTTCTTAGCGTTCGAACCACACGGAGGCGGGCATGTGCCTGGTGCATGGCGCGGCGCTGGTGGCGGAGCAGACGGGCGCGGGCGGGCGCGGCGCCGCCCTGCTGCAGCGGGTCACACACAACGCGCTCGACGAGAGCTGCGCCGACGCGCTGCACCACCACCTCACGCACCAGGAGCTGCAGGTAGGCAGCACCACCACCTCACGCACCAGGAGCTGCAGGTAGGCAGCACCACCACCTCACGCACCAGGAGCTGCAGGTAGGCAGCACCACCACCTCACGCACCAGGAGCTGCAGGTAGGCAGCACCACCACCTCACGCACCAGGAGCTGCAGGTAGGCAGCACCACCACCTCACGCACCAGGAGCTGCAGGTAGGCAGCACCACCACCTCACGCACCAGGAGCTGCAGGTAGGCAGCACCACCACCTCACGCACCAGGAGCTGCAGGTAGGCAGCACCACCACCTCACGCACCAGGAGCTGCTGGCGGAGCAGGCGCCCTACTTGTCCCATACATTATTTATATACAGGATCCATCAACACATCATGCTCTTGCGTTTGGGCCAATGAATTTGAAATGAGTTTATCCGGCCTAAACCTCAAATTCCGACAATTCTTCGCTACCGCTCATGATATATGACTTCTTTTAAATCGAAAACCAGCCTTTAAATCCAGAAAATAAATGAATAAGACGTGAACAGTTAAAAGCTACTATGCCAACTAGAAGATTACCGAAACACAATATTAATCTTGATCGCCCCGCCAGGCCCTGCTGGAGCACGCGGCCAGCGAGCTGATGACGGCCGGCATGTACGAGACGGTGAACGAGGTGTACAAGGTGCTCATACCCATCGCCGAGGAACACCGGGACTACAAGAAACTCGCCAACATACACAGGTAACTTGTTTATGAGGAAATAGTAAATACTACTATCGGAAATACTATACTTAAGGATTCCATTTCTTTCAAAAGTGCTGTAAAGGACTACACTATAAATTCATTTCTAGGTTTATGGGGATCTCAGTGTGAACAAATAGTTACACTACTAGAGAGAAAGGACCATTTTTTTGGTCATACCAGGTGCACCCACCACTATTCGCTGTCAGACTATCGCTAATTACCAACATTACACTGTTAACTTAGGTGAAGCGGAATAGGAAAACGCTGTTTATTTTCAAGTTTTCTACGATTATTTTATTTACTTTACAGTTTAAGAATGTTTTACTAACGCGTATCTACCGGGACCGCCCGGTTCGCTGACACGCGTCACGAATCGAGCAGCTCTAGTACCCGAAGTATTATCATCATTATCAGCCCATATTCATCCACTGCTGGATATAGGCCGCCCCAATAGCACGCCATCGAGATCCATATACCTAAGCATATATTTTGAAAGGTCCGCGCCATTCCACTCGAGACTATCAATGCAGCTCTTATAAACCAAGACTTAAGGATAAGAATTCTTTAGCAATTATGAAAATTGCTAGAAGCTATAATACTTAATTACGCTTACTTAATCAGCAAGCTGAACGAAGCCTTCACCCGCATCGAGCAGCTGCACGGCAAGCGCGTGTTCGGCACGTACTTCCGCGTGTCGTTCTACGGCGCGCGCTTCGGGGACCTCGACGGCGAGGAGTTCATCTACAAGGAGCACGCGCTCACCAAGCTGCCCGAGATCTTCAGCAGGCTCGAGGTGGGGGACGACTTATTCTCAGATCTATTCCATGGAGCTAAGGTTTATTTTACAGCGTATCACATGCAAGAGCCATTTAAGGTTTACTTTCCAGTGAATTCTATATTAGAGTTGTTAGGTGCGTGAGTATTAGCTAGTCTTCACATTCACAGATTTATTTTTTTTTTTTTGCAAAATCACACACTCGGCAGTGTGTCAAGCCAAGTTCAAGTAAGAAAATTGGCTCCGTGTGTAAATGGGTTTACATAATGATGTTACAATTATAAATGGTGTACGTTCTACCTTTTAGCTTAGTCATGTTTCCACGTCATAAGCTGTCTGTTATTTTAGTCCGTAACTTTAATGCCTTTAACCAAAGTTGTATTTTTATAATCCAACAGACATAAAAAATAGATTTTCACTTTATACCCATTTGACATCCCCATTTATCAACGATTTCAGAACTTCTACGGCGCCCGTTTCGGCGTGGACAACGTGGTGATCATAAAGGACTCGAACATCGTGGACCTGAGCACGCTGGACGCGGACAAGGCCTACATACAGATCACGTACGTGGAGCCCTACTTCGAGCCGCACGAGCTGCGCAAGCGCGTCACGCAGTACGAGAAGAACTATAACATCAGTGAGTTGGCTTATTTACGTTGGCTCTACTAGTTCTAGTTTTCTTGATTTTAAAAGCTCGTTTTCTTCTCGTTTGAAGGAACTCTCTCCTCTGGCTTATCCGCCCATCTCTTACCAGTCTGTACCTCATACACATTTGTAACCGCTAAAAAAAAACTAAGTTCAGCAAAGTTTTTTTAGCCTATTTGTATACAACGGCCTCGCACTTTGCCGGTTTTCTCTTTACCGTTTTATATTTTTTTTCGTCGGGATTTCCTTCCTCGAGCATATTCTTCTGACAATTAGCCAAACCGGCATCATATACATGTCAAATAAGAAGATACTTTGACAAACTTTTTGATAATTTTATTTGTGTATAATGAATGTGAGACAAATCACGGAAGCGAACTGTAGCATGTGATGTGTCTGTCCCATGCAGAGCGCTTCATGTACGCGACCCCGTTCACGCTGGGCGGGCGCGCTCACGGCGACATCGCCGAGCAGTGCAAGAGGAAGACCATCCTCACCGCCGCACACCACTTCCCCTACGTCAAGACACGGATACAGGTAAGCTGTACATTGATTTTCGGATGGGAAATCATCAAATGACTCCTTCCGCTTTGGGTTGAGCAGAAGGGAGTGTCAGACTCCTACTGATTAAAACTCACCCATATTCCTAACCCTTTCGGATAATTCCGCTGCACCCGGGCACCCGGACTACCAACTAGCCCAGACTTGGGAAAATGTGGACTACTGAATACTATTCCCCCACTCTCACTTGTTCCTTGACTTCGCTTGCTAGAATTAGACTAATGATACAATTAAAAAATCAAGACAATAGCAATTGATTTATATTCAGTAAGTAAGGGTATTTATAATCTGCCACTAACAACATAAAAAACGTTTTCGTCTTTCCAGGTGGTACAGCGAACGCAAATTATTTTATCGCCCATTGAAGTAGCCATAGAAGATATACAGAAAAAGGTACGGACATAACATGATCATATTTTTTGTGTTTAAAGTTATTTCAAATCACAGAAGACTTAAATGATCTGATTCTGATTTGCATCATTTATTCTTACGACATTAACTGTAGTAAAAAATATATATACCTTTAAAACAGTATTATAGCAATGTTCTCGTGTGTATCAGATCAACGAGCTAGCGGCGGCGACGAGCCAGGAGCCGGCCGACCCCAAGATGCTGCAGATGGTGGTCCAGGGCTGCATCGGGACCACCGTCAACCAGGGGCCGCTCGAACTGGCGCAGGTCTCGTACTGACTTTTGGGCAATACCCAATTAAAAGAATTATCACCAAATTTCCTACCTGCATTATTATTTCTCGCTCGTGCTGTTTTTCTTTTATATAAATATCTAAAAACGTTGTATGTGTCGACTTTTTCATAGTACGTCTATCGGTTCTGCTTCACTTCTTAAATTTTATCGTAATGATTTCAGGTGTTCCTTGCTCCGGTAGCTGAAGGCACTCAGCCTCCGACACGGCTCACAAACAAACTGCGACTCGCCTTCAAAGACTTCTCTAAGAAGTAAGCGACTTTATTTATTTAAAACCAAATATAAACTTTCTACGAATGTCTATTATATATATATATCTGAGCAATGTATGCCATCGGGCTATACATTGCTCAGGCCGTTCTACTTCCCGACTCAAATTGCAGCATAATGTATTAAATAATATTTTAGTAACAATGCTATATCAATTTCGTCCAAAATTGGAATAAATGAATTTTAAAATTTAAATTCGCCTTCCTTGCTCCTTATAAATATTTTACTCATGATGATTATCATTAAGAGTGAGAGTTGAGTTTACGCTCACGTTATATAATAACTTTGCTGACGCAGATGCCACGACGCGCTGAAGAAGAACAAGAACCTGATCGGCAGCGACCAGCGCGAGTACCAGCGCGAGCTCGAGCGGAACTTCCAGAGGTTCACCGAGAGACTGGCGCCGCTCATACAGGCCACGCCCGGGCATGTCGCGCAACTCAGGTACACACTACATGCGTACTTAGGCAAAAGCGTATGGGGACAGAATTATTAATAGTAGTGATCTTTTAGTACCGCCTCATTTCTTCTACCGTCTCCCCTGGTACTTACACTGCTACACCCCTAGCACTATAGGTTAAAATCAAAAGTAATTTATTCAAATTAGGCTACTAAGTAGCACTTTTTGAAAGTCAGATTACATTGGATAGCACACAGCTTCACCCATCACCGCTTCCTAAGTGCTTTTGCTGTGAGAGAAGAAACAGCGCAACAAACTCCCCAGCAGCACGCTGTCATTTCGTTTTCAAAATTATTATTATTATTATTATATAGAACAACTAGCTGTCCCGGTGAACTACGTAGCGCCTAACAGTCAATGATCACAGTGGAGACAAAATATTAAGGGTGGACAACCCTTATCACTTAGGCTTATGAAAAATAGATAGTAGCCGATACTCAGACGTACTGAATACGCATATAAAATTTAGTAAAGCCTAATTTTATCTTCTAATATATAAAATTCCCGTGTCACGATGTTAGTTACCGTACTCCTCCGAAACGGTTCGACCAATTTTTATGAAATTTTGTACACATATTGGGTAGGTCTGAGAATAGAACAACATCTATTTTTCATACCCCTAAGCAGGGACCGGACAACCCCACTTTAGAGTTAAGCCGTTTGACAGGGTAACCCGTACACGGGGTAACTCATATCGCAGTGTTACCTTTTGTTCGAGTTACATCCTCGAAACCCAGCGAAATGGTTAACACCTTCATTATGGTAACCACGTGAAGGGGTTAACCCCTTCAATAACTTAACCCTTTGAAGTGGTTACCTTCACGAAAGGCTTTTATTCGTGTTACCCTGAATTACCCACTAAACTTGAGCTGCATACTTGCACCCTAGCGGCCCCTCATTGCTTTACTAAGACTACAGCTGATTTTCTTCTATCGCCGACGCGTCGCGCCGCGACTCGCGCCTCTCGGACAAACTACCTACGCGCGAAACGTCATATAGGTAACTAGCTGTTGCCCGCGACTTCGTCCGCGTGGTTAGAAGATATAAGTTAGGAATTTTTGAACGAAAGCCCTCGAAGATTAATATTTTTCCCCGTATTTGCCACATTTTCCATTAAATCTTCGCTCCTATTAGTTGCAGCGTAATTTTATATACCTAGCCTAAAACCTTCCTCGATTATTGGTCTATTGAACACAAAATGAGATCAAATTTTTTAGATGAAATTATTTATAATAATTAAAAAAAAAATCGAATACAAGTTTTTTTTCATTTTTTGCATTTTCTGAGAAGATTTGACGGGTGAATTTTCGATTGAAAATTAGAGTGTTTTTTTTATATTAATTCAAAATAAGGTGAAAAAATAAATATTTTTAATCAAATAAATTACAGCGTATTTGGGACACAAAAAAGTAAGTTTTCACCAAATTTCGTTACAAAAATAAATTTTTGTAAAAGATAAAAATAAAAAACAACAATCTTGGCTTTTTAGATTTTTCACATAAATTTTGTGGTTATGTGAAAAAAATGTAAACACAAAAGTTTTAGATCTTTTTCTTTTAGAACTTTGCCATTTGGCTTTTTTCGATACAAATTTTAGTTTTGCCGGAAATCGATAAAAACCGTTTTTTACTCTTCAAACGTCACTGGTGGGAGTGACGTTTGACCTTTCCCGACCTCAGATCACCCGTAAATTATTTTTCCTTTCATTTTTATAATATTCCCTTCCTTTTCTAATGGGTTTCATACTACTATTTTTTTTTTTGGTTTTAAAAATTATCGACCCTGGTCTACAAGTATAGACACGAAAAATATATATCACAACGTTTGAAAAGTGCGACAAGCAAAATTAAACTGTAAGATCATATCCACAATGATTTTTATTCCATGTTTACAAGTCGCTCGGTAAATGCAACAATGGCGCCGCTGGGCGGTAAGATGTCACGTGCGCTCGTGGTTATACTATTTTCAAACTAATGTCTATGATAAAGAGTGCATATTGCATTGTATTAGGTTGGAGTGGGTTACCCTGTTACAGTGTTACAGGGTAGTAAAGGGTAACCTGTTCGGAACAGGGTTACAGTAATCCGTTCGAAGGTGTAACATATGTCATAGGGTTTTTTCTTGAAGCGCTTAAAAAAACCCCTTCAAAAACCCTTTCAATGAGTATCCGGCCGGTCCCTGCCCCTAAGTGATAAGGGCTCACACTAAAAAAAAAATTTTATTTTTTGGACGAAATTGTTTGTTTTTATTTTTTTATAGTTTGCCATTAAAAATACATACAACTAGAAAAAAAAAGTATTCGGCAAAGCAACGTTTGCTGGGTCAGCTAGTATATTAGATAAAAAGAAGTGCCGTGCCGAACAAACAAATATTTGAGGTCGCTATATCTAGCTATTAAGAGAAGGAGCAGCCTACAGCTGCCGCGATACCTTGCGCCGCGCTGTAGCTCGTGACGTTACGAAGCGGTTTGCCCTCCCATAAGAAGTTCTCTCTTTATTAGCAAAAACATTCGTACTTAGGTCTGCGTCTCAACATGTTGACTTCAGATTTCTAATTTGAGGATTATAATTTTCCTCCTTCGTTCCTTATGTTTCTCTGGCTATTACGACGCCTAATGAATTTTTTTTTTGTTTTTTGGTCACCGATGAATTGAAACCATACCGGCCTTACAAATTACACCCCGTTTCATAATATAACTTTAATATTGTTTTCGATTTCAGCAATGGGCTGAGCAAGCACGACTACAAGTATCAAGCTTAAACGAACAAACAGTAATGTATAAAATGGATATGACTAGAATTAGTTATTCAAAACCAGGGACCGGCCGGATACTCATTGAAAGGGTTTTTGAAGGGGTTTTTTTAAGCGCTTCAAGAAAAAACCCTATGACATATGTTACACCTTCGAACGGATTACTGTAACCCTGTTCCGAACAGGTTACCCTTTACTACCCTGTAACACTGTAACAGGGTAACCCACTCCAACCTAAGACAATGCAATATGCACTCTTTATCATAGACATTAGTTTGAAAATAGTATAACCACGAGCGCACGTGACATCTTACCGCCCAGCGGCGCCATTGTTGCATTTACCGAGCGACTTGTAAACATGGAATAAAAATCATTGTGGATATGATCTTACAGTTTAATTTTGCTTGTCGCACTTTTCAAACGTTGTGATATATATTTTTCGTGTCTATACTTGTAGACCAGGGTCGATAATTTTTAAAACAAAAAAAAAATAGTAGGATGAAACCCATTAGAAAAGGAGGGGAATATTATAAAAATGAAAGGAAAAATAATTTACGGGTGATCTGAGGTCGGTGAAGGGGGTGGGAGTGACGTTTGAAGAGTAAAAAAAGGTTTTTCTCGATTTCCGGCAAAACTAAAATTCGTATCGAAAAAAGTCAAATGGCAAAGTTCTAAAAGAAAAAGATCTAAAACTTTTGTGTTTACATTTTTTTCACATAACCTCAAAATTTATGTGAAAAATCTAAAAAACCAAGATTGTGGTTTTTAATTTTTATCTTTTACAAAAATTTATTTTTGTAACGAAATTTGGTGAAAACTTACTTTTTTGTGTCCCAAATACGCTGTAATTTATTTGATTAAAAATATTTATTTTTCACCTTATTTTGAATTAATATAAAAAAACACTCTAATTTTCAATCGAAAATTCACCCGTCAAATCTTCTCAGAAAATGCAAAAAATGAAAAAAAACTTGTATTCGATTTTTTTTTAATTATTATAAATAATTTCATCTAAAAAATTTGATCTCATTTTGTGTTCAATAGACCAATAATCGAGGAAGGTTTTAGGCTAGGTATATAAAATTACGCTGCAACTAATAGGAGCGAAGATTTAATGGAAAATGTGGCAAATACGGGGAAAAATATTAATCTTCGAGGGCTTTCGTTTAAAAATTCCTAACTTATATCTTCTAACCACGCGGACGAAGTCGCGGGCAACAGCTAGTTACCTATATGACGTTTCGCGCGTAGGTAGTTTGTCCGAGAGGCGCGAGTCGCGGCGCGACGCGTCGGCGATAGAAGAAAATCAGCTGTAGTCTTAGTAAAGCAATGAGGGGCCGCTAGGGTGCAAGTATGCAGCTCAAGTTTAGTGGGTAATTCAGGGTAACACGAATAAAAGCCTTTCGTGAAGGTAACCACTTCAAAGGGTTAAGTTATTGAAGGGGTTAACCCCTTCACGTGGTTACCATAATGAAGGTGTTAACCATTTCGCTGGGTTTCGAGGATGTAACTCGAACAAAAGGTAACACTGCGATATGAGTTACCCCGTGTACGGGTTACCCTGTCAAACGGCTTAACTCTAAAGTGGGGTTGTCCGGTCCCTGTTCAAAACTTCGGCACAACCAAATTATAGTAAGCTACTTATAATAATTTCTATTTGTCGTAATCTTTACGTAACCACCGTCGATGTACCTAATACATATTATTATGTACTCTTTATTTACATTGTATTAAATTCTTCACATTTCTGTGTTATAAACATTATTTATAGATGTAATGAGTACGCACATTTATTGGTGTGAGAATGTATTGAGTGAATGTATAGTATTTGGTGTGTTATTTTCAAACAGTACTGGTATACTAGATTACCACACTGTAGGGCAATAGTAATTACAAGATTATCATCTACCAATTTACAACAGACTGTTGAACGAATGTCTTAGCTTGTTAAAAGGCGAAAAAGAAGAACAATAAACAATGCTTGGACATTTTTTTACAAAAATATTGTGTGTTTAAAACGGTCAGATATAATTCGACTCAACAGACTACTATAGACTTCATAGAGTTAATTTATTTCTTATCAACAATTTAGCTTTTTCTTTTACCGATAAGGAATTATTAAATGTGAAGTGCTACAGATATACCTATGGTACCTACTTTTATTTATAAAACGTTTTTATACTCGTTACTCGTTCCTACTTCTGGGAGATTTTTTCATATTTAAATCCACTTTGGTTTACACTTCACATCTAACATTGGGCCGATTTTTCAATCATCAGTTAACTTTTATCTGAGGAATAAATATGGCCGTTTGACTTACAAAAGCTGTCAAAATTTCAAACATATAAGTCGAATAATAGTTATCTGGCGATTGAAAAATTGGCCCTGTGTTAAATATTTCTAGTCCGAGAATAGACGAAGTTAGAGGATACAAGGTTTTAGGGCGTATTCACTCACTAGCGAGAGAAGCTAGTGTGAACGCACCTTAAGGATAGCAAGGTTGACATGATAGTGACTACCTCTCGTAGGTAAGAATAGGGACCACCGCAAGTAAGACTGTATGTATTATTTTGCAATACATTATAATAGTACCATATTTATAATTGAACCGCGGAAGTGTTCTTGAATACCGCAAAAGCTGCTATTGGAGTTTATATCTTGGCGATGTTGCGGAATTCATCCATCGAGCGATATCTCTCTTTGCGCTTAGTTTAAAGAGTTTAAAAGTCATTGCTATTTACTGTGCAGACGTTACGAATGATGTGAAAGTGGTACTGTTATAAAGTGACTGATTGTATGGTGTGTTTCGTTTTAACATGTTTGCAATACTTTTTTACTTTCTCAGTATTTTAATTTTATGGGAATTACCTGTTACTATATGATCTTGATGTGGTGTGTATCTTACTTGTTTACTAGTTCCAAATATTGTACTAAAGTATAGAATATATAGTTATAAGAATAATCTAAAATTATAATTATGTATTTTAGTGGTTGAGTGGAGCGATGGAAAATGGATGTGTTACAGGAACATTCGGATCCTTAGAGCTGTTTGAATAGAATCTCTGTTAGTTTCTCATTAAATCTCAATCGTATTTCCACAACCACGTTATCATAAGACTATGACTCATATATTTATAAATTAAAACTCAATATTTACTTAATAAAAATGTATTTTATTTTCTATTAATAATATCCTAACATCGAGGAAGGCTTGCACATCGTCCAACATATATAGAACTGTATCATCTCTGTACATCCTGCATTATACGTATATTCATGTTTAAACCGTAAAAACTATTTTACGTTTTAAGCATGTATGAGCAAAATGTTGTTCGTTGCGCAAGTCATCTGTTCTCCACGCCACGCCTAATATACGAAATGTGTGAATCTTATAAAATACACAATGACGAGACATAACTGGATACGACATTTACATCAAATGTAAATAGAATAATACAATATGGAGTTTGTAAATTAATAATAGTAATACAGACTTCCACAATGACTGATTGTTTAAAGAGATTTGTTAAACTGTTACTGTTGTGTTAAAAGAGAAATCTCTTGTATCACGACAGTGAGTTGCTGAATCCGCTTCAAACAATCACCCTGAAATACTAAAATCTTGACAATAATGACGAAATATGTAGAACACTTATGTTCTTGTAATGAATGATGTATACACTGAATAAAATCTTTACCTTCTGGGACTACATGACTTCCCAAATGACATTCACATTGCACATGAAATAGTTTATATACACACTTACATGGACTGCTTGAAGCAGTTCGATTCCTTCGATCTTTAGAAAAATACGTTACATCACTGGCTAAATGCTTCAACAGTCCGTGTAAAACAGCGGTAGAGTATGACACCGATATATTCATAAGACCTACTTATTTAAAATGTAATGAGGCTACAAGTTTAAGCAACAATAGCCATGTCCATTATTAAAAGTTTATCAAATTGTAATTACTTCCACTTCATCAGATGACTTAGGCCTATCGTACGCGAGGTAAAGCAAATCTCGAACACCGATATGGATGAATGGTCATTGCATGGACACGAACATACGCAAATTGCGTTGCCTCATGTCCGAAGGGCCTTTCAAAGCACTCGTATCATGTTTATTTCTAAAACTAAACATATTAATATGTTATTGACTCACTATATATTAGACATTGAAACAGATATGACTAAATTATTCTAAATCGACGTTTAATAGCGTCGTTATCACAATATACTACAATAACATAAACATTCAACCATAAGCCTTGAAGATGTCTTTAGATACATTTATATTGTTTACCAGATCAGTTGACAGTCAAAGCATATTGCAAGATATAATCCTTAGAAGCAAACTTTTTGTTGAGGAAAAATGTTACGAAACATGACGTAAATAGTTGTTGCAAGTTAAATTAGAACTGTTTCCCGGCACCTCATTTATTATCAGTTTTGCAATACTGAGTATCACGCAATTATGAGTAATGTTTGATGGTTATGTATTAATCGATCTACTCGTAATATTTATTGATAGTTCGGAAATTATACCTCCTTTGTGATTGCGTGCTTGCGTTCTACCCACAGTCCATAACTAAATATTAAAGCATGAGCTGGGGTCTCGACATACATCACGAATCCACACTAAAATCCTTAAGAGTTCTTTGTATTTTTAAATATGTATAAAAGCTTTATGAAACGAATTAAGAAAGCCACGCCAAGTAGCACGTAGTGTGCGGTTGGTCATGTATATTGTATGCTTACCTATAACTATTATATTAAAAGACCACAAACGGAATAATGAAAAGATTAAACAAGATTGCTATAGTATTACACGAAGTTAAATTTATTTACCAACACTACTTCATCTGGCAATAAATTACAGCACTTAAAAGCTATTTTCTTGATTCGCGACCCGAATTCACAGAACTAATAATCCAAACAAACTTAGTCCACTGAGTTTTCCCACTTCACATTATTGTAGCTACCAAATTGAAGTATGCGAAGTATGGCAACATTTAATGTTTCCTAGTTGGCAACCCGTAGAGTTTATAGCTGGCGCTGCCGCTGGCGGATCTCCGTGGCTCGGTCGTAGAAGTAATCTCCGCCGTACTTGATGCTGGGCAAGCCACGGTACATCGTATATCACTCGGTCTCCGCCGGCGTGTGCCAGGTCAGCCTCTCTTCGTAAAAAGCGATCACCTGGAGATTAAGGGGAAATATTATTCAAGTTCATATATTATAAAATACTTAAGCATAATGCTCCATTACAGGACTGTAAGCGCCCAGTCCAAACTGCGACAAAGCATTGGGCCTTGTCTCAGTTTAAAGTAAACTCATTCTTTTGTATTGATTAAGTTGTATTTACCTGCTGTGGGCACCTCAAATTAGCCACCTTGGCAGGCACAAGCTCAGCCTCATCGGAATCAGCCCACTTCACTAAGAACATCAACTCGCCTGTCGCGTCAGACGCACCTGAATAAAACAAAGAAGGGGGTTTAACCTATAATCCAATAAAATAAATAAAAGTAAAACCTAATAAGAAAAAATATTTTACAGTATTTTTGCTTATTATAATAAATCTCTTTTGGAAAGTCAATAAGAAAGTCAATGACATGACCTGGGATCAAGAATTACCTATTGAGCATAGGTAATTCTTGATACCCAGGTATATCCTGATTCCCACTCTCTTCACTACTTCCTAAGTGATCTTGGTAGTATACATAAGAAGGTTACCTATAATCTTCTCAGCCTTGAGTCCCTTGTCGAATCCGGACTTTGCCTTGTCCTCTTTGCGTTCGCGCTTGGCATCCTTGTGATCATCAGCAGAGGACACACTGGCGCCGCGGCCCTTGCGGCCAGACGACGTCGTCTCTTCGCTAGACTCCCGGACGCGCTTCTTGCCACGGTCTTCTGGCTTTTTTGCTTTCTGAAACAAGATAAAGTTCGGACTTCCGGTTTGTGTTTGGTGGCTAACACATGTGGAGTTTGTTTCTATTTTGCTTTTAAGCTATAGAAAGGTTTTTTCGGTGTGCTCTGTGTGTATTTGTGCTGTTTGTGAGCGTCTTGTTCGTATTGTGTTTGTCTAAGTGTCACATAGAAGGTAAGAACTTCATTTTTTACACCTTTTATGCGTGTGACGCCGATCCACGATGGAAGTGGATGACCGGCCTCCGGGCCGCCCCCCAGATCCCGATAAACCACTGCAACCCGTCCCTAATAATCCTCCCCAAACCACTCCCAACACTCTATCCCAAGATTTATTTCCCCATACTCCGATATTATCAGCGCCGTTATCCTCCTTTGAGGCGATAGAGTCCCAGATTTTACAAAAGCGTAAACGCGCCATTAATGATGTTTCCGAAGACAAACACGACGACGATACAACATCTGGCAAGCGTGACAGGACTACTGCCCCGTCTCTAATTGCCAGATCGAAGTACTCAAATACTGATGTCGCTCCATACATAGTGTTTGCATCCTTGGTTGAGTCTGATCCTAAGTCGGGTACATCTATCCATCCTGTGAAATTTGGACAGATGTTGATGAGACTTAAAGTTAAGAATATTACACAGGATGGGATCAAAAGGATAGGCAGAAACCGTATATCAGTTGAGTTCAAAGGCCCAGAGGATGCCAACGCATTCCTTAACAACGCTGACATTAAGTCTAAAGGATACAGTACAGTAATCCCTACTTTTAACATAACTAGAATGGGTGTGGTTAAAGGGGTACCTGCGGACTGGACTGACTTAGAGTGCCTCGACGATCTATCAACTCCTGTAGGTTTTGGCAAAATATTGAAGATTAGGCGCATGAATAGAAAGGTACAGAGCGAGGGGAAAACGGAGTGGGTTCCAACCTCCACAGTGGTCTTAACATTTGATGGTCGGACACTTCCTGAGCGAGTTTTTTGCTGCCACAACGCCCTCCCTGTAGAATTATATCACTTCCCTACTGTCCAATGTTACGGGTGTTGCAAGTATGGCCATACCAAAACACAGTGTAGGTCCAAACCGAGGTGCTACCGCTGTGGGGCGGAGCACTTTGGAGACAGTTGCACAGTAGACGAACCAAAGTGTTTGTATTGTGACGGTCGTCATAATGCAAATAGTCAGCAGTGCCCTGAATATTCCAGACAGAGGAACATCAAGATTTGCATGTCGGAGAAAAATATCTCCTATTCTGAGGCAGCAAAACTATTCCCTGCAGCTAAGAAATCTTTCGCTGATGTACTAGCATCAGCCCCCTCAACATCCCACCCTCTTCAGCCTTCTCCAACTCGTCATCCAATGCACTCCCACCAGGCGTCCACAACATCATACAGGAAGACTGTCTTCCTTCAACCAAAAACCCATGCTCCTCTGGCCCCTGGTTATGACCAACGGGCACACCAGGACCTCATAAATAGTTATTCCTTCCCTCCCTCTCCCAATGGTAGTGCTCTACTTGAAAACCCTACACCTCCAAGCGAGAAGGCATCCACAATCGAACAGATTGTGATGCTCCTTGCCACTCTCCTGTCCAATTACTCCCTACCGGACCACGTTGCCACAAACTTGCTGAAAGCAATCCAAACCCATCACATTCCATCTCCTGCAGTGGAACGCCAGGAGTGCTCTCCCAAAAAGACATGAGATATCACATCTCATTAACTTGTACACACCAGCAATATTTGCTATATCTGAGACGTGGTTAACCCCACGACTCAATTTTAGAATTCCCGGGTATAGCACGCTCCGGGATGACCGTGCTGACGGTTATGGCGGAGCTGCAATGCTCGTGAATAACTCCCTGTCATACTCCCTCCTTTCCCTTCCTCCCCATGGGGATGAGATTAATGCTGTAGGTATAAACCTTCAGGGCATTAATTTTATCTCTATTTACATTCCATCTCCTAATCCACATTGTTTAGAATTAGTTAAAAGAATGTGTGTTGTCCATAACCCCATAATAATTCTGGGCGATTTTAATTGCCATCATGCTCTTTGGGGATCCGACCATTGTGACAGTCCGGGTTTAGATTTGGTGGATATAATGGATGACGTGGGACTATGTGTCCTAAATAATGGGTCAGAAACGCGATTACCCAGACCAGGACAAAGTAAAAGCTGTGTAGATCTTACCCTTTGCTCGGCAAGTTTGATGGGACAATTGGAGTGGAAACGATTGGGGCTAACATATGGTAGCGACCATTACCCAATATGTTCCACTCTGAGGAACAGAATACTTCCACAAAGGGACAAAACCCCGCTTTTAAAATACAGGATCTCAGATGCTAAATGGGACTTGTATTCTCAAAATCTGGATAACATGGTCACCACTTTACCCAGTGTATCTTCCGGCAATCTAGGCGCCTGTATGGAGCAGTACTTGGGTTCTATTCTTTTGGCAGCTGACGGCTCTATCCCGATTAAAAATTCTGCCTCTGGTAGACTCTCATCCCCGCCTTGGTGGGACCGTGAGTGCTCTGCCATGGTTAAGTCCCGGAGGGAGGCGGAATTCAGGTATATTCGGGCTATGTCGGTAGCGAACCTGATTGAGTATAACCGAATTGTTGCTAAATCCAGGCGTCTATTTAGGAAAAAGAAGTGTGAAGGTTGGAAGAGTTTCTGTGCATCCCTTACCCCTACAACCCCATCCTCCATAGTTTGGAATAAATTTAAAGGGTATAGTCGTGGCTGCTCAGACCAAAATTCCTCCTCAATTCCCCATGACCTGGCCTCACCATTTCTCACAAAACTAGCCCCTCCCTTTGTTCCCCTTAGTGAGGAATGCCTTATAATTCAACCCTCCCCTATTTCCAGTGATCCTCTAGACACGCCATTTACGACCCGTGAATTAGAGACGGTTCTCAATCACGTTCGGGACTCAGCTCCAGGTGTGGATGGCGTGCCTTACTCCTTCTTTAAAAATCCGGAGAGCAAAGCAGATTATACCTTTTATCCCTCCTCAACACCTGTTTCTCCCTCTCATATATCCCTGACAGCTGGAAGACCCAGCTCATCATCCCAATCCTTAAACCCGGTAAATCCCCTGACTGCGCAGACCACTACCGGCCCATCGCCTTGTCGCCTGTGATTGGGAAATTGTTCGAGCACCTGATAAAAAACCGGTTAGTGTGGTTCATCGAAAGTCGCGGCCTTCTTGCGGAAACGCAATTCGGATTTCGCAGGGGTTTAAGTACAATGGACAGCATAGGCATCTTAGTGACAGACATCCGTATCGCCTTTTCCAGGAATGAGTCTGTCCTTGCGGTGTTTCTTGACATCTCAGCTGCTTACGACAACGTCCTTCTTTCCGTACTCAGAAGTAAGTTACGTGAGCTGAGTATTCCGTGTAAGATGCGCCAATGTATAAGTAGTTTACTGTCAGGACGTATTGTTAAGCTCCATACCCCAGGCGAAAACATTGAACCAAGAACCGTTTGGCGCGGACTTCCTCAGGGTTCGGTACTCAGTCCCATCCTGTACAACATATACACTTCGGACCTACACACGTCTCTCAACGTCGACTGTCGGATCTTACAGTATGCGGATGACCTGTGCTTATATGTGTCGGGTTCATCCATGGAACGAGCAGCGGAATCCATGCAAATATCCCTCGACTCATTAAATCACTGGCTTATGTCCCATGGACTCAGTCTATCAGCCCCTAAGAGCTCCAGTGTAATTTTCACTCGGAAACGAGTTTGCCCAGATGTTCGCCTGGAAATCGAAGGATCTCCCATTACGGTTGTAGACCGGGTGAGATTTCTAGGAGTCATCTTGGACTCGAAATTATCTGGAGTCTCCCATCTTAACTATGTCTTCAATAAATGTGAGAAGAAGATAAACTTGTTGCGGGCTCTGGCAGGCGTTTGGTGGGGTGCTCACCCATTTACTCTTAAACTCATTTACAATGCCATAATAAGGAGTTCATTAGATTATGGAACCTTCTGGCTGGAACCATGCAGCAAAGCTGCTATGGCTAGGCTAGATTCCATTCAATCAAAGTCTCTCCGCATTGTTTTGGGTTGTATGAGGTCTACCCCGATAAACGCTCTGCAAGTCGAGAGTGGCGACCCCCCTCTTTCTCTCCGTAGGCAGTATCTTGCGGATAAGTTCATTTATAAGTCCTACTTTCTTTCTACCCACAAGATTCTGTCTAAACTGACTACTTTGGAGCAGCTTTGCAATCAAAGTTCTTATTGGAGACATAAGGACTCCCCTCTCCCTATAAAGTCTTTTAGAAAAATAAAGTTGGTGGAGGAAACAGCCCCTATTCGCCAGTGTACCAAATTACCCGTCTATTCCTCCCCATATAGTGTTCTAGATTATGTTCCCCGAGTCTCTATTAACATAGGTTTAAATAAGGATTCGGTTCAGGCGAATGATAGGTTCTGTCAAATTATTAGTGACAAATGGCCGGATTATGCTAGGTTCTATACCGATGCATCTAAATTATCCCCAGACGGCTGTACCGGTATCTCAGTTTATATCCCAAACTCCCAAACCTTTTTGCAGTTCCAGTGCCCTCCGGAAACATCTGTTTTCACTGGAGAGTGCATTGGCATTCTCGAGGCATGTTTATACATTGCGGCACACAGCAATATTTCTAAAGCTGTTATTTTTTCCGACTCCAGTAGTGCCCTGGAGGCTATTGTCAAAAATCCCTTTAAGGATTTCCTTCGCAGTCCCATTATTTTTAATATTAAAAACCTTTTGTTTTCCTGCTCCAGTAAGGGCATAGAGGTTATATTGGCATGGATTCCCGGACATAGGGGTATTACAGGCAACGAGTGTGCGGATGTCGCAGCGAAAGCTGCTATTTCTAGCAGCACCGCAGACCGGAAATATTTCTCAACTGAAGTCTACGACCTGATCCATAGCGCGAAATCTGACCTCTTCGTGGCCTGGCAGTCTTATTGGTCTGAGACCAGTAAGGCCAAAGGCGGAGCATATGCAGCAATTCAGCCTACTATTCCTTCTAAACCGTGGTTTTATAAATTCAAAAAGGTTCCAAAGACGGTTACGTCAGTAATATGCCGTATCCGTATTGGTCATTGCTGCACTCCAGTTTTCCTCCACAAAATTAGAGTCCGCGACAGCCCACTTTGTATCTGTGGTCAGGACGAAGGTTCCATCGACCACATCTTTCTAAATTGCCCCCTGCACAAAAATTGCGCTTTGGATCGGGTCGTGACTCAGTTGGGAATTCAAAGACCAGTGAACACCCGTCACCTCCTGTCTTTTTTCCCTAATCCCCGAATTATATGTGCGTTTTGTAGATTTATTAAAGCTAACAATATTAAATTATAACTATGTAGTATATACGTGTAAATAATATCTATACTATGTATAAGCAAATACTAACATCTATTTTGTGTTGTTTTAGGCACCGGAATCCTGCCGAAAAACCACTAGTATTCCAGACAATTATATTTCACAGTGCCCATGTGTGGTCATTACACGACACTGGCAGAAATTGCTAAAACAGTTAGCAGATTGCCATAAGCAAAAAAAAAAAAAAAAAAAAGATAAAGTTCGTTTTAAAAGAATGGGAATAAATGACTAGGATATAAAATTAGTCAATGTACTTAATTTTGGAATTATTAGATAAGAAGCACTGGATGTAAAATGATATCTTCACCACTACAGAATTCTGTCAGACTTACATATCATACAAACAGAAGTATCAATGGACAAAGATGTATCATTAGATAATTTTGAATGCTCGATAAAAAGATAATACGAATCAGTTGTTGGATGCACAACTCATAAGGACCATATGAGAAATTACTAAAACCATTTCACTGTACTTTTTCTGTCAGTAAGTAGTTAATTTTGATCAAATGTACAAGTTATTAACCAAAAATAACGGTCTGTTCATTTGTTAAAAATATTTACACAAGCATGATTGTTTTATTTGATAAATCAAAAACTGACAACAGGTAAATGTCCCAGTAAGCATAAAAACAATATGAGAGATAACCAATGATAAAACTATGATAATATTTATAAACAAAAGTTTAGGTCAATGCACTCAAAAACATTATGACCAATATTATTTATAGTTAGAATGATGGTGACATTAAATGGTTGTCTATAATGAGAAGCTGGAAAATGCATGATGAAAATCAAAATAGCTTGCTTTGTTTTTGCAAAAAAATGATATCGAGAGATAATTCATAAAACATAATTTAAACAAATACTTTATAACAGTCTGCCTTTAACCACATTAGCTTCAGTTACAGTATGTTGCTAAAAATATCTTATTAGTATAGGTATGTGTGCGGTAAATGTGAGCGATTTACATTGTTATTTTTTTTTAGTATTTTTACACGATGATAAATTAAATGTAAATGGTAATCTAACATCCTTCTGGGTATGAGGAGAAGCAGTTGCTCAAAAGTGGGATATCCACAAAACCGGGTTATAAATGATAAGCAAACCTTCACTAAACATAAAACTAATGAATAAGGACCTCTTTCTCCTTCCTGTTTTCTTCAAAGGTCTTGATCAGCTCCTCGCAGTCCAGGTTCTCCACGGGCTCCCAGGTGCTCTCCTCTTCCTTGTATCCTTTCCACTTCAGCAAATATTGCACCTGCATGTCATAAAATAGATGTGTCAATTGAATATTTCCACTAGGTCATTAATTTTGCCTTTTCCAGCTACATAAGCATTATCCAACTTGATATGATTAAAGGTATCAGTATTATCAATGCAAATAAAACTCATTAAAACATAATACTCTCTGGTAGTCTTAAAAGTCTATTCTAGTACTGGAGTTCCTTACAACTGGCTTCAGCCAATGTGTCTACTTTCTGTTGACTACTTTCCTTTCGAAGATTAGACATTTAATTTTATATCATATTTCTGACAAGGTCAATTCATTGGTATGTTTTGCTCCTGCTCACAGAAAACTCTTTTTGTAGCTTTTCTATGACAATATGTAGTTTATTCAGGTCAGGATTGTTCATTAATTCTTCTGTGACATTTTGGAGTGTCATCATGTATGTTTATCTCCAGAAATCTAATACAATTGTTATCTAATAATATAATATGGAACATAATTTTGGTAGTTTACACTCAACATATGAAATGTAAATTCAATAACATGTTGATAAAATATCAATTTGTCAGGTGTATACCTATCACAAGATCAGGTTCAGCTCCCATTCGTCTATGAATCAGTATGTCCGGAGTGAGTTATTGGATTCTATCATGTGAAGCAGCTTTCTGATTTGTCTGGCCAAGATGAATGCATCTGTACATGTATATCTCATCGTAGTAACATCAATTTCAGTCAGTTTAGCTTTAAAATTTGTCTTGTAGTAATATCATAAATTATAAACTTGTGCATGATCTAATTAACCAAAATAAAATTATCTTTGCTAGCATTACCATCTGCCAGTTTACAATCATTCATGTAGAGAGAAACGTTATTTAACAATAATTTGAATACCTAAATACATTCTTTATTTTTTAATTTTAAATTTTAAATCCTTTGCTCAGATTGATCTGGTACTTTCCTCAAAAGGCCAATCCAAAGAAATACCGTGCATTGTTGCTTATGCATTTCTATTCACATTTAAATTGTCTGGACTTCAAAAGAGTCTGTGACCCCTGAGTTTGTTTCGACATTTCTACTCAGGGTAGTCAGATAGGAAATGTCGACTCCAGCGTTCTCAAAAAAAAAGAAATGTAAAAGTGATGATATATCCTACTTACAGAATAAATCATTTCATTTCATTTCATTGAAGCAAATATCACTAAGCAAATCTAACTAGATTTGCTTTAGGGTTCAACCTAGATAGCTTAGCTATAAACTAAAAACATAAAATCATCCAAAAATAACTTTTACGAATTTGAATAGATTTTCATTTCGTTTCGTTCTCGTTGAGTTTTCAAATATGAGCATTCAATAATTGTTTTACATTCCTATCAAATTGGTTATATGAAGTACCGTGTTTATTGATTTTGTCATCATTACACTACGAGAGACTCAAGACAACTGTTTTCATTTATAAAGAGTTTATGCTTTTTCAATACTTTCTTACCATTGTATTCCGTTGTATAAAAGATATTAAGGAATTAGGTTACCGCTATGCCGCATAAAATTTTGTTTGTATATTTTATATGTAATTATGTAGTCCAGATAAGTATTTGAATTAATGAATAAATGTTATCTTAATTATGAAACGCATATAATATTGCAATGCACTCAAAATTTATATTATCTGCAAGGAAATCAACTGATGAAGCCGTACCTTGTTTTTAACCGTACGCTTGTCGAGAACTTTCTCCACCACATACTCCTCTTCACTTGATCCATCGGACGTATCACCTTTTTTATCTTTCTTGCCCATTTTGTTTGATGAATTTGGCGCAATGGTTACTATTTACACTTGCAAAAAGGTAAAGAAAGGATAACGCAGCACAGCGTCACCTGAAAATTCTCAAAATGGCGCGTTCAAAAATTACTCAAAGCAGAAATTCAATCAAATCGTATGTGTTGCCAGGCTTGCCAGTTGCCACAACACTGAAGATAGAAATAAAAATACAGTAAGGTCTGAACACAAAACCTAGCAAACAAGAAACAATCTGAATATATTTTAAGCGATAATAATGATTGAGATACATTGGTTACACGTTTACAGTGGAAACAGAAAAACAGGCAGTAACATTTGAAAAACCTTTATCTTGTATTTTTTTTAATCAGAATGTTTTTCATACCATTAAAAAATTATAAGACTATAGATATAGATGATAGTTAAAATAGATTCGTGATAACTTCTAAGAATAAAAATAAAATTATGGGCCTTATCATAATGCGCAAGACGAGCTAGATAGGATACGAGAGCATTTAGACTCGGTTTATTCTAAATAATATTTACCGTAATAAGAAGGAAATGGTTTTTCCGTACAAAAACATTTTATTTTATTTTTTTAGGAAATCAATGTTTGATGAAAAATCCTGTCTATATACTTCCTGGCAACATTAGATTAGAAACACACTTACCAACATACCAAATGTTTATCTTGCTTAAAATATGTTGTATCTCTCTCTATTGATAAGTGTCGATTTGGATAAAATACAGGACTTCGGCGAGTGTAATACGGCTACGTCTGGTCATAATATAAAAGAGGCTTATATTATCCATATCAATCGGGAGAGATTGCATTCTAAAAAATACTAATTTATTTTTAATAACATAATCGTTTTGGTAGCTCCATGAAATAGAGCGAGATAACATTATCGCTCTCGTGACAAACTTCACGCTTGTTTCATTCATTTTTTTCGTTGCCTATCAATCAAAACACAGTAACAGCCGTGGTGCGTATCGCAAATCGCAGCAGTTTTCATTTCAGTCAACCAGCTAGCCTGTTGCGTCGTGTTTGTGTATACCACAATTAGTGAGCGAAACGCGTAATATTTTGTGCAATTTAATGATAAATACATAAGCCAGTGGTGTTATCCGTGTTGTGTGAACTAATTATACTACGTGTTATATAAATTGAACTAAAAGATAACGTTTTAAAGGTTTTGTGTCGTTTCGAGTGGTTTCAAGTTGACTTTTGACGTCACGCGCGACAACCAATCGCTTGGCGCCAAAGAAAAAAAAAACTAATTCCTTCTACCTATACATTGCGTGTTTTTGTTTTCTTGATTACAAAGTTTATTGTTTTGACTGTATCGGATGGATCGTAATAGGTGAATGTTCGGATTGTTGAAAATATGCTTTTAAAATGTACTGCGGACGGGAGGCCGATCAAAGTAAACGGGGCGCCGGTCAGCCACGGGAATGGTGCGAGAGGTAAGGTCCGACCAATATTTATCATTCATAGTCGTCACAAATCATTCGTTTCTAATTTGTATTATTTCTTTCAAGACACTTAAACTTAAGTTTCCGAATAAGTCAGGCAATTTATTATTTCTTTCTTATTTAACTGCACACTTAGCTGGAGGTAACATCGTTACACACTTATCAGAATTCTTAATCATCTAACTAATTAAACTATATAGCTACGACGAAAACAAAACGGGACAACAACGGCGATTCATCCTTTGTGTATTATTTGAAGTTTTATCATATGAAACTGCTACTTCGTGTAAATGTTTCTGTAGAGAATAGTTAAATGCATTTGTTTTTATACTTATTTCGCTTGTTTGTGGATAAGACTAACTCGTGGCTCGGCGGCTATGATATATTTTCTATAGGCGATAAGAAAACGACACCGAGGGCAAATAAAATGTCCAATTCAACAAGTGTTCAATATTTCTACTTCCTCACCACCAGCGTTCCAGATATTTAGATATTTTGCAGTTAATAAATGTCGGATAGTAGGTATGTACCTGCTGGAGTAGGTGTTACTTTCAGTCCTGTACCTGAAGACGTCAAAGTTCTAGATAAGAGATGAAATGCAATCGTCGTCATGAATTGTTGGAACAATTTGTATCTAAGCTTAGTCCAATTTTTTTGAGGTAGATATTTTAAAAACGTAAACAATCTTGGTGACTGTGGTTTGATAGCCTCTATTGTGTTTTAATAGTGTTGCACTTTAAAACTGAGTTTTTATTCATGGCACACCAGGATAGGTGTAGCTTTCTTTAAGAACCTAAAAAGATGGAATGTAGCAGCTCATAAAAAACTTAGAATTGAAATACCCTAACTCTAAAGCAAAATAAAATCTATCAAATTTTCATACAACATATTCCTTAGTATCTTTATTGAACGGGAATTGTTGCTACGAAGTCTTGACACGAGGTTAAATCTCGGCCCTAGTGATAGAGTAAAAGTACCATATAACGAAAGGGCCAATAATTACTTTTTAAAATTACTGTAGGCGCCGTGACCACGGACTGTGACTACGTGATTTCAACTTTCTCGATTAATAGCTTTTAGTGCGTACGTTGTTGGTACAACTTGATTGAATGCGGAAGAATTATAAAGCCGTATGACGGTAGGTCCATAAAAATATTTAATTGTCTATTTGAAAGACTCAACGGCCATTAGAAACGTTGAAATAACGTTTTGCCGTGTTGAAAACCAGTATGGAACTTAATTTGGGTACGTAATGTGAGTACCTAAAATGTGCAGATAGGTCGGTACTTAATTATTCCCTAGCACTGATTACATAGTGGACACATCTCTTCTTAAAGTTTTACTTTTGCAGGTTTTTAAGCCAGAGGGCGCACTGCATAGCGTAGAGCGACTTTGTAGCCCTTTATCCAGCCTTTGATACTGAATCCTAATTGAAACGAAACTGAAATATTGCATAGTTATTGGTTTTGCTAAACGAAAACCATAGTAATTACTTTAATACCAGTTGTCAACCAATTGACCAGAAAAGGGAGCATAAGCACTCATGGGCGTAGCCACTCTGGGGCAAGCTGGGGCCGCTTGCTGTGACTTAACTAAAAACAAACATAATATCCGTAACAAAGTTACGAAAAAAGGACATGGAAGTGGCGGATCTGATCAAGATTTCGGATTTCGAAATTCTTATCCAAGACTTATAAATTGTAAAAAACGATCATTCAGCAAATTACGGCAGCCAAAACGTGGTTTCGCTCAACCATGAGCTAAAATCGTCTTAACGGCCTGTGATAAGTGTACACAGAACGAGGATTACCGAATCAAAAAATAATTTTGTAGAAGTGTTAAATAGGGCGGGGGGGAATAGCTTGACTGTTCATTGCCCCACCCTGAGCCCATGGCTGGCTACTGCCCATGTAAGCACTAGACACTATCTTACAAAACATAAATTTTATATGTATGAATAATATTATTATAACCAAAAAATATTATGATAGTTTATAACTGAAAAAAAACAGACTCCAAAGAGGATTACTTGCCTATCAAAGCAATATCAAATATAAACATTTTCTTATCTGTCTATACCTTCTTTTCGGGTCTGACTCCTTATTACGTCGGTTTTATTTTATTCTAACAATGTTTGTTTATGTCTAGATTTAAACTATATCTTCATTTGACTAAAAAAGAAATGATTGCAACCAGAATGTTTAAAAAAGTAACATTAAAAACTATAGATTTGTACAACTGTTTTGTCGTTTTCATTAATCGGTAGTTTTTAATAGTATCGAATATTACGCAATCGTGACTCACAAAATTCATATCATTAGGCTTATACCTGACGATTTTATTCTACATGCGATTACCGCCGTACAAACAGCAGAGTTTCGTAAATAAACACAAGTTGTTGGAGACTAGAGTTCTCTGGCCTTGCTAATCCTATAGAACCGACATCCTACTAATATTATAAACGCGAAAGTGTCTATGTATGAATGATTTTTCGTCTTTCACTCAAAGACCACTGAACTGATGATTGATATATAATTCATAACCAGGATAACATAGGATAGTTTTTATTTCGCGTTTGTGTTCCCGTGAGATCATTTTCGATTTGTAGCGGGCGGGTTCGCGGGTGCAAGCTAGTTACACAATAAGTGTAACAACCGTCAAACTAGTCACATGTCCAAACACTTGTAAACTTAGAAACGCGTCAACATCGCCAATTTGTCTGCCATAATCGTACTGTTTAATTAAATTCCGAAACGAATAAAATTCTAAAGTTAGAACAGCTGATAAGACAGTTTCTTATTTCATGACATATAAAACTGCATTATTCGTATAGCCTCGTCAATAGGTTTATAGTGCAGTCATAAAAAGCATGTTTACAAATAGTTGCGTAACATCCGTCGTCGCGGTGATAACGGCTCACATTATATCTAGTTGTCCTGTGGGATGGTCGCAGCTTCTGCCTTGAATGTATCGGATGACGTTTTTCTATCACGGCACACATGCGTGGTCACCAATCGGATATCTTTCTCAATATTTACATTATTAACTTCTTGTGGGCAATGTTTTTTGTTCTTAAGTTTAAGTTTGATAGAGCGAACATTTCGATGGTCTATTTAATTGTTTTGCTGATAGTGCAATGTCAGTATAATCCTTGTTTCTGTATATTCTATACTAGATCGATGTCATCAACATCACTATCAGCCCATATTCGTCCGCTACTGGACAAATTCTCCTCAATTGCACGCCATCGAGATCAGTCTTCGGCTGCTTGCTTCCAGCTCCTGCCAGCCATCTTGTACAGATCATACCTGTCCATAATTTTAAGAGAAAAGCATAAAAATATTTTACTTCACTGGTCACCTCCCAGTAATCTTATAAAGGAAATGTCGGTGACATCAGTGAGTTTATTACTGGCAAGAGTAGCCCTCCATTCATAAATAACGCAATTCAAAATAAACGGATTGCAAAATAGTATCTGCGATTTGCGTCGATAACCCCGGATCCAATACTCCACCCAGATTTATATCCATTGATGTTAAGGACCAATCGATTCAGATCGGTGCACAAACAAACAGTATAATTATACCGATGGACGCAATAACTTTAAATATATTTATTCGACGTGTTAATATAACCATCAATATTATTACTATAATTACAACATCAAAGGAATCGTCTCCAGAAACGATTTCAGAATGGACTCCGATTGTTATTAGTGAAAATTCTATAAAATAAATATGTTTGTTTTCGTTCCGGTTGTCGTAACCTTTTTACCAAGGACCAATAAATATTATTACGTTTCCTACGCAAGATGTGATGAGGCCTGTGTCCTATTTATTTTACTTTAAATGGTTTCAGAGACATTCTGTTTTTTCTTGGGCGAGAAATAGTACATTGCGAAGTTTAATTTTTCTTTACAGAAAATGCACAAGTATCATTTACGCAATATATGATACGGTCTATCCGTGGATGGGTGACTGTATATGTCATAACGAGTTTCTTAAGGCACTTTTAACTGTAGGCCCGGGCTAGTATCAATACATCTTGAAGCTAGAAAGTCTGCCAACTAGTCTGACTGAGGGGTATTGTGTTGCCCAGGTAACTGGATGGAGGAGATCAAATTGGCAGTCTCACTTGTAAAACACTGGTACTTAGACGCATCCGAATAGACTGGAAGCCGATCCCAGCATAGTTGGGATCATTTAGTCTGATGACGACTTATGAACATTCGGTCTGGTCCATACAGTTTTCACGTAACTAACTAATTTATGATCATATTAATTAAACAAGTAACACCTAATTGCTCTATTCTCTCTACAAGCTTTACTTATCAAAATCATGCTAATAAATCAATTAATATATTAATCGTATTAGGTGTGTTACCTGATGTTTGTGTTTGGGGTTATGCAATCAATTGTTACCTTTGTTTGAGTACAACCTCGACCTTTGCTACGCATAAGGGTTGCTCTCAACCGGTTACTCACTGTATCATATACATAACACAAATAATATCTAAAATATTGTTTTTGCTGTTTTGCTACTATCTAAAATATGCTTTTTCATTTCCTTGTATAATCTGGTATCGAAATTAGTAGCTTTAATGCATGTGTAACTTGGATTGAGAACTACTTAATATGTGATTCGTAACTCAAGAATTAGTATGGCGCCTGTTTCTGTGGCGCCTGATTCTTTTTAAATCTGTTTATTTCCAAGAAAAAATATGTGTAAAGAAAACATCATACATAAGTAGAAAAAATCTATTAAACGTAGATAGTAAATTGATCGATTTGTTTTAAAAATGTTGGTCTGAATGTCTGAAATGTAGTTTAAAAATGCAGTATGTTGCTTTACAGTTTATGTAAAGGTATTTGGTAAAATGATTACTTAACAATTGTAGTATTTGATGTCGATTTAAATAAGACGCGTTGTGAGTGGAGCGGCAGTCGACCCTCGCGCCGCGAGCCTCTACTTATCTCGGTGTTATCGCCGACCAGTATCGGGGGTCAGCGGCGCCCGCGCACTCCGCTCTGTTTACAGACTCCGTATGCGCACGCGACGCCCAAATGATGAGCAAACTAGTTTACACCGCATTGACACCTGACCATTGTACATTCGATGTTTTCGATGGTCAATGACTCTGGTAATTTTATAATTAGCATAATTATTAAACGCTTACGTCTTTTTGTTATAAAAAAAAACTTTGTTTGTTTGAAATGTGGGCAAGCGAGTTGATAGTTATGACTGGAAAGCTGATACTTGGAAAGTCGTGAATGTTTATATAATTGTGGCGTTTATCATTCTCACTACCTTCCGCTGCGACTTGAGAACTTAGAAACTGTAGCTAAATGCATACGGGCATGTTGATGATGTTATCTCTAGATGCTGATGCTGACTGGCTCAGAAAGCTAACGAGTATTAGTGTGAAAAGTGTTAGTATGTATCAAAAATAGGTTTTAATGTCTTGTAGCTATGTAATCTATGTTTGTCTCTGTTATGTTGATTGTCAAATATAGTTCATGGAAAATATCCAACGTGTTTTAATAGGTTATGGGCCCAGTTGGGCATTTATCAGTTATTTTGTTGTTAAAATAGATAATTTGCGCTTGTTGACTGGCGAAACCATGAACTCGAACTATATCGCTAGTGTACCAAAACTAAAGGGCAGGCAAAACTACGATAAATGTGGTGCCCGTTATGAAAGAAAATGGCGGATAAATGCGTTTTCAATGTTTTTTATAAACGGAAGGTTTAGTTAGAAGGGTTGGTACACAGATAGCGGTGCCAGTGCACATATGACTGTTAACAAGGACGGGATTGCAAACATGAAACTATCACCGTGTTTTAATGGGTTGATTGTTCAGGAGATGTGGAGATCATGTCAGACTTGCAATGTCATATAACTGTGAAAAATGTGCTATGCGTGCCTGTTTTGACTACAAACTTGTAATCAGTTAGCGAGCTTATCAGGAATGGTAACCAGGTTATAATTGAAGAAAAGCATTGTTATGTATTTATGACGGAAGAGATGCTTTGGTTGCGATAGCTGACTTAACTGATGGGGTTTACAAGTTGAGGTTACAATCTTCAAGTTACATGTTGGCAGCTCCTGCAATTACAGGAAGATTGTGGCACAGAAGTGGCTTGCACATATAAATAGCCAAGATATGGAATGAATGTGAAAGGATAGAGATTGTGTAATCCTTCAAAAGATACTGTTATCACCAGCAGATGTTATTTTGATAGAAAGCGAGACAGGTGATAATGCAAACAGCCAGGAGGCAATATTGGTTCCAGATGACGAGAGTAATGTGCAAACACCAGAGATCAGCGTGGAGAAGGAGAACAGAGATTCAGTGGGGGCATCCTGTGTTCCAGTATTTGATTATCATAGTGATAGCTCTTCAGATTCTTCAGTATACACTGATGGTGAAGAAACACACATTACATGTATATCTTAGTCAGGAGCCAGAGCCTTATGAAAGACAGAAGACGCAAGGAAAGCAGCCTGATCGGTATGGTTTCAGCAACTTGTGTGTATCCAGTACTGTTCCAGTTTCTCAGGAGATTTCAATCTCACAGGCTCTGAAAAGGCCTGAGAAGGAGCAGTGGAGACGTGCTTTGGCTCAGAAGTTGCAATCATTTGAAGATAATGATGCCTGTGAGCTTGTTAAAAAACCCTAGTGATGTATTTGTAGTATGGGAATGAGTATAACTCTACTGTTTTTCTAAATGGTGTACTAATGACATGTAAAGCATTTTTAGTTTATTTATAGAGTGGGTGTTGTACTATGTCTTGTAATGTTTTGATTATTTTGATAAGTGGGGGTGTTAGTATGTATCAAAATAGGTTTTAATGTCTTGTAGCTATGTAATCTATGTTTGTCTCTGTTATGTTGATTGTCAAATATAGTTCATGGAAAATATCCAACGTGTTTTAATAAAAAGACCTACTGACTACGTTTATAATGAAGTATGCCTACTCAAATTACGACTTATGTCCTGATGTCCTGTGCCAGCGAAATTTTACCCCGTGTGATAAAAATACTAGTTTTAGTAGATTCGTATTGGTTCAGAATGGCAGACGTTCATATTTAAGATTCACATTGCACGCTAAAATAGTGATTTTATCCATGATTTAAACTAACTCAAAAGTATTTTACAAATTAGCATTTAAAGAAACGAGACGACAACAAATTAAAGCGAAAACAAAACTCTCTAATTATCTTTAATTGAAGTGTACTCAATAATTTGACGGTTAATTCCTTTGCTCTGAATAAGAGCCGTCTATCTCGAAACCTCGGAGTTAAGATATTACTAGTAATTACAGCGAAACATCAATACACCATTCATTTTCTAATTCTCATTATAATTCAGTAATCGTTCTTACCTAGAAGCTCGTTAACTAACATTATTGTCATAATCAATTAATCACCACACTTGGCAAGCGATTTGTGTTCTTTGTTCTTTACTGTTGAACTATAATTTAATGTTTACTATTTTTTAATTAGTTTTGTAATCGCTATCCTTTTTTTTCTGCATGTACTGCTAATATCAACATATTGTACTAGATATATCCTCATTTTCTAAGATGTATGCAAAATTGACAGCAAAAATCTCACAGCTAAAGTGCTGATTGCTGCTAATGTTTGATTCGACTGTTCTTGATAACTTAACATAATTAGTTATTTTTCGAAATTCTTTTATCGAACACACTTGAATACTTTTGATAGTTTGTACAACACCTGGACACTAATAAATTTCAAATTAACAATGTACTCATGAATAATTCATACAAGAGTACATGTTACCTACACAATGAAGGTCCTACAAACTGCTATCTCGTATCACTTGTATCTAATTAAACATAAAAGGGAAGCCAATGATAAGATAAGCAATTTAGGTCCAACATGAATGAAATGTCGTTGACCGAACAAATAGGTCGGACTATATTTAATTGTTAATGTGGTTGCGATTGCGAACTGCAACCACTTCGGTGGGAAGACTGGGAGCCTCTTTAATGTCAAAGTGCGAAATGGTCGAGAAATTACGTACCTTGGAAGTGAGCCCAAAAGCCAGGCTCGGTAGAAATGAATCGAGTCACTCCTTTCCTTTTCGTCGATGTTATCTATTTAGCTGATATTATAGTACGTTTTTTATTGATAAGTGTTTGACCCACATTCTGAAGGTAACGTGTGACGTACGAATTACGTTGTTTTCAGTTTTATTTTTCAGAATGTTTTGTAAGATTTTCTTGGATTAAATTAAAGTAGTAATAGAAACAATGATTTTGTCAAGCTAGTATGTAGTGTGAAATATTCGTTTTTATTATATGTTTCGTTCATTGAAAACTTCTTTCTCGTGCATTTTCTACTCCTTTTTTCATTATATTATCACGTCAACGTCAATTTTCTGGTTTCCACTTTAATTAACACTCGGAAAACGAAACCTGTCAATATTCAGTTATGTTCACCGCACGTACATACATCCGTTTAGGGGAGATGTTTTAAAATTGTCCACTTAACACAGCAGGCACCTAACTGGTTTTGATTTCAAAACGTGTGTACATTTGTTACATAAATGGCCCTTTTGCCGGATCGCTAACTTTATTACTGTAATATCATTGCATCAGTAAAACAAGAGGTTAACGGTAACTGTATAGTGTATGGTAACCATGTTGTGTAATACAAATTGTAATCAAATTTTATTTCTTGGTTATGGTGAAATATCATATCACCGTGAATTAAAATGGCTATGTCGGTATTACGTATTTACTGGTCTAATTAAGAACATTTTGCTCTTCACACTTATTTTATTAAAAGATCTTTTAAAACGAGCCACGCAGACCATGTTCTCCGACACTTTCTAATCAGTTATTTTATTTTCTAACTGTAACTATAGTTTGCATGTATGCTACTTCATTATACGTTATGTAATTCATTGATTTTATTTGATATGATTCGTTTCTTCTCGTAGTTTTATCGTCTCAAGCCCAATATGAAGTGTTTAATTAGCACTCGCTAGGTCTAAATGTGTTTCATTAGAGTATCGATGAGACACTTCCGCTACAATGGCCTTTATTTGCGTAATCAAATATCGACATTACACGTTCTCAGAAAAAAAAAAATTAAGGCAAAGGGGATTTTCAAGGGCCATTTCTGAATTCTTGTGTTTATATCGTTGATTCTAATTTATTACACTATGCTAAACGTACGTCAATGCAAGGAAGCGTTCAGCGAGAATACTAAAAAATAAACCTTAACACGTTTTACGACCTTACTTTACATTACATGTTAATTTCAAAATTAAATAAGCTACATTTTCTTTGCAAAAGATAGTCAGACACCGCCATTGTCACTTAAATCAACATTATATACTGTCGTAATAGAATAGCGACTTGCGTTTGAGAATTTAATGATAACGGTGATATCATATTTCTACAATAAACAGAAACAGTAGACAACACATAAAGACAAAACCAATAATTGTTCTAACGAATTAACGCTTCCTTCACATTACGTAATTTTGCACAAGTATCTGTGGGACTTATTTAATACATAAATAGACGCTCCGTGTGGTCACCAGCGGAGTAATTAGCTACAAATATATGTTTATCTTAGCGCTCTAATGACTAGGGAAAGCGAAGAACAAACCACACGTGTCTTATGTTAAGACTAATAGAGAGTTTTATATTTATGTAGGTCTCCTATCAATTCGCCTTTCTTGTTCAATATTTCTATAAACTCGGAGGGTTGCCATTTTTTTTTCAGCATTAATTATTCTACACATCACACTGCCTCCTTTAAATATGTAGTTTATGTTGAATATTTGATTTATGAAACATGACTTTGTATTACTTACTTTTAAAATTACTGATGATTTGGTTTATTGTTATAACTATACGTGTTAACTACACATTATAATTAATAAGAAGCTCAAGACATAAAACGTGACAGTGTATCTAATGCCACCTAGTTATGTTTTGATAACATTACTCTATCTTAACATGCCAGTGATAATAAACTCACCTATGTTATATGATTAACTAACCCGCTAACTATAATAGAATATTAGGTAGAACTAGATTAAACATTTGAAAGGGTAGAGCATGCGAAAAACTAAAAGACAAACATATTTTTCTGAATATGAAATTTAAAACAATTGAAATCAGAATATGTGCTATGTGTGTATCGCTTCTAGTCTATTTCAAAGCCTAGACCCTTGAAATGATGTTATTTTTATATGTCTTGACCAAAGGGTTACCCAGGGAACCATGCTAAGTCCTTACCTATAAAGTTAAACTTTTCTATTTGCTTATTCTTGGTGTTAATACCCTTCTCTAGTCACGTACCTTTACACACCGAAGATATACATCTAATGTCTGCTTATAGATCTCAGTATTGTTCTATTATAACAGTCTTTATACTCTTCTTGTCTTGTTACTCTGCCTGTAGTGCAGCAGTAGTCCTTGTAATGTATTTTTTACAGGCGTGAGGTTTTCTGTCCTTTGAACTTCCGTATACGATGTTGTTATAAGGAAACAACTTGTATTACTAATGAAAAGGTCTATTATTCAACGATTTCACGGCAAACTCAATTACTAGTTTTTCATGTCAAATTTTACTTTTTTGCTAGCATTTGTTTATGTTATTAGTGATAACATTTAGTCAATTACGTCGACGCATGATAATCACTTAAAGTCATGTCTGTATTTTACTTAATTAATTCTTTATCATCATATAAAATTCAAATGTTTTATAATCTGTTAGATAGTAATCATAAATGTTGTATTACACATTCATGTGTTGCAGTAATATTTTTATGAAGTCATAAATACAGCACGTCATATCGAAACAAATGTCCCACAAACATTATCCTTATAAATCCAATTTGAGAAATTTAAATTCATGAATAGGACATCTCGACGGTCGTAACATCGCATGTTAAATTACATCTTAATCATTCAATCTGGCGTGAGATGCGTCGCCAATAAAACTGGTCGCACAATCTGTCACTTGTGTGTGATTGCGCAAGCGCACGAGGCGGCACGGTAACAGGTCGCACGTGGTCTAACGTGCACACAAAAAAGGTCATACGTTGGCTCACACCGGTAGAAAAAGTTTTGATGTTATCTACTTTTAGAATTCCGGCTATATAATAAATGTTGTTGATCATAAAATTCTGTTCAGTAAAAACAACACGTGTAATTGTTTGTATGTTTTTATAACCTACAATACCTCACTACTACAAATCGTAGTATATGAAAAACTTCATTGTATTATACGTAGGTAGGTCTGCGTCAGTATTGCTAATCTTCTAAAACAAAATCAATCGTTTTGTGATTGACATCCTAACCTAAAAATCTATTCTACTCTTACTATGTAAGACACAACTCATTAATTTGAGCGGTTAATCATAACTTATCACTCAATTTGAAGCCAATCTCACAGCTGCCAAGTTAAGAAAACAAGACTTGTTTGTATTCAAACTTTTACAACATTATCATGAAGTTACTACTTTTGCTGTTAATAATTAGTAAAGTTACTTAAAATTTAATTAGTAAATTCGGTCTTGTCACAGAATGATGTATCACTGTACTAGATCTAATTTAGTTAATGATTTATTTTCAGACTCGGAATGCGGACGCTACTGAAGTCTTGTGATGGATCTTCTAGGCGCTTGCTTTCGACTATCCGTTTTCTATCTCTTGTTTATTCATATTTTCAGCGTGCGTGTGAAAGAGATAACTAGGTTTTTTGCGTTCTGATTTCAATCGTGCGCAAGCGGCGCGTTCTAATCGACCTTGACCTTGTAGCGAATCAAGCTATCGCACTCTTAAGTAATTTGCAATAGATATACAATCGGTGCTTACGTTTAGAATTCTAGTTGAATAAGGCCTACGCCAACAACGCTTACCTTGTGTGCGTGTGCACCTTGGTTTAAGATCATGGTTCTCCTCTATTATTTTTGACAGGAGGACACAGAATACATTTACGTTTGACAATTTTAATTGCATAAAAATATGTCTTTTGATTTCTGTAAGTTTATATGGATTCGAAGATTATCTATTTGCTATAACATTTACAGATACTTTGTTGGTACCGATTATAAAGTACAAATAATCCAAATTTATTTTTTAATTAATAAGGACTATCGACGTTTAATACATCAAAATGCAAACTTTACACCAATGGCTTTATAATAAAATGAATACATTATCATTGAAAGGCTCGTTTACACGAACGTCTGTCGTGTTTACACGTTGTTTACATTAAAACGGCCGTGACGAGTCCGTATTATGATTGAATACTTTCAACTACAATTTTGCATCAGATTTGGACTGTTGAAGCACCTTTCATAACACATATTAAAAGAAGTGACATATATTCTTATGAGGGCAGGCACTAAAATTTTTGGGTGATAGAAACCCTGTTATACTATGAAATTTCCGATCGGTATGATGTTAGACCCTTGTCAAACCTCACAAAAAGTATAAAGTTTACTTTTTATGAAGTTCAGCTACTAAGTTAATCTGTGTACATTTTTCAGATGATTTTGCTCTTTTTGATATACCTACAGCAAAGATATTGACCACATCAGTTTCCATTCAGTATATACTGGGCTTCTATTTTCTTGTATCTTCATTTATATATTTCGCTTCAGTTCACATGTTGGCCGTAAAAGGCAGACAGACGAACAGAAGTAGACCAACATTTCCACGTGCAATACAGATGCGAATCATACCAAGAATACCGACAACACCAAAGTATGTCTTTGCGATTCGAGTGCAATTCCACATGGATGTAGCAACGGGATATATTAATACACTTGTTTCTGGATAGTACCGCTGTGTTGTATTATGTCTGAATTCAGAACAGGCCATTTAAATTCTGTTCAGCTTACAGAACGTCCACCGAACAACATGCAAGCCTTGTTCTATGTCTATTTGAGTTTTATCTCTAATTCTGGATCTACATAAAAGTTCAGATAAAGTTAAGGTACTACTTTTAAGGGGAGGCAGCAAAACTTTTCTAATCTTAGACAGTTATAAAACAAGGCAGCCTCGTTGAGTTACGTTTCTATGGATCTTAAGCACTCAGTCAATAGGGCAATACAGAAACAACTTCAAATAAGAAACACGCAATTAAATTTTTGCACAACATTTCATTGATTTTCGTCTTATCATTGTTAAATATTATTTTGTGCTTCTGTTTGTTTTTCAGTAAGATAAGTCACGAGTTCTTTCCTAAATAAACAATGTTTTTATGTTGTTAATAATCTTTAACCTGAATTTTGTTCTCAGAATATTTGTTTTCGTATATTACGCCTGATAATTGTAATATAATATACGTGTACATACCGGTTTGAAGTTATCAAAGTTTAACTCGGTACCTACATATTATTATACTTCACCTACTGGTTTTGACACATATAAACTATGTTCCTATCAATGTTATTTACTTCAAATCCAGTCGAATCTTCGCCACGATATCATTATGACTACCATTACAAGTTTTAATTTTTAAAATGCCTGCTTCCTCAATTATTGACATAATTATCGATGCTGGTTGCTTAAACCAGCCAGATATGAAGGTCGTATTTGACCATGTTTGGTAAACCATTTTAAAAGACAACACTTTATTTAAAAATAAAGTATAGTAACTAAACATGTAGAAAAATTTTGAGTGTTTCTATGCGGAACTGTTTGTTTGTACCCAGGGGCTGACTTATATTATAATTTCAAAGTGAACAATTTCCCGAAATAAATCTCTTCTTATACTTCCCTGTTGCCAGGTGCTAGAGGAAGTTACTAAAGCCGACAGATCACTTTGAACTGATATGCAAATACTTTCTGACGACTAGCGGACGGTTAATGTTATTCCCATCTTATACGTAACGGTATCAACATTTTTAACTGGCCATAGTTAAGATGCACCTGTAGTCATTTAGAATGCTGTTTGTACAACTTCATGAATATTTATGATTGAGTTGAAAGTCTCTTATAATCGACTTAAGTTGTTTTCGTATAGCTAATGAAAGTTCTCAAATCTTAGTTTTCTTTGCAGGTTATTTAATATTAATGTTAGTGTTTGAGCCTAGTAAGTTCAAATATTTGATTATAATAAAACAGTTTTATATACGTGATGTGTGTATAATTGTTTGTCAAGCATAATATTTGCTTTCGATGAAACGTCAAGACATTATGTATTTTGTCACTTCGATAATTTCAAAACAGGACACATATTTTGTACGCGAATATTCGAGTAAACATCGTCCTTACCATTGTTAACGTTTTTCCATTTGAGAGAATCAATACAATTATTTATAGATGAAAGGTAGGAAGCATTTCTGTTAAGGATACCTGGGGCGTTTTCCCTTAGAACTTGTGTGGGATATATTTAGAAGGAAAAGATTTTATCTATTTATTCTTCATATCATTCTTATAGATTTCTTGCAAATCTCTATTACAAAATAATGACATCATTAAAATGTTCAACATTTTAGATAGAATACAGAGGTTATGTGATTCCTGTGTTATAAAATAAAAATATTTCGTGACTTTTATCCAAGACTTCTTAATTTATGATTACTGGTATTTAGTATTTACCGATTGTACTTTAAACAGTTTATTGAAAGCACCAGAATCAACGGTTGACTCAGCCTTATAAACTACAATATTTTAATCTCTTGGATCTATTCCAACTTTGTAATTATAATATGCATTAGGGAAGTAACAATATTCTGTAGTAAATAGTTTATTCGTGACACTCGAGCAACCGTCTTCGCCCAAAACAATATATTGTGACTCCAATTAGTCTTTGACATTTTGTATGAGTGTTTCCCTGTACCTTAGGCTTACGCCTGAACTAGTACATTCTGCCGTCATATTTGATTATCAGAGTGAAAGCACAGAAAGTTCATCTGTATTTATCTATTGCGTAAAATGCTGATCTTATTTCAATTCGTTCTGGAGAATATGATAGTTTAAACTTAAGCGGTGATAAACCGGGCTCTGAATAAACTTCATCAAGTTCTAAAATCCATACAATTTAAAAATTTCCAAGTTTTCGGCTTATCTCATATTCAAGTCAATAGAACAAGAATACCATACTTTACAGTCTTGTTGCGCTGAAACAACACGAGTACACCTTAATCGAAGCGTGTTCGTGTGTTTGTTTGTGTTACAATCGCCCACACTTATCGCGTGCGTAGATGGAGATCAGTGTACTGACAGATAACGATTCCGTTCTAACTTAATGCAGAATGATGATCTATTTAACAGCAGAGATGGAGAGAGCAGGATTTCCCCGAAAACAGTTACAAAGGAAATTATATATTTTTTATCTTTTATTCTAGAACTACGATAATGTCATCACTGTCACTTGTCATCCTTCTGTAGTCACTTTTGAGCTTACTGGAGTCTGTATTACCCAGCTGTAAGAAAATCCAAAATAAACTCAGGGTTACGCTACGGTTTCCGGCACACTATTGCTCAACAATTTCAGATGACACACCCCCAAGTCTTATGTAATATTTCGCCGCTTTATGTAATGTATATTTCTAGATAAGGTAATATAATGTGTATGTAAGTATTATGACGGCTCACAAATACGCACTGAGTCCGCGCATAACAACAATACTCATAATTTCGTTATCAAATTGTATGAAGAATAAATAACCGTGGTAATATTTTAGTAATTACATATTAAATTATGGTTGATTCGAAGTAATAGTTCGTTATGATATGAAATTTCTGATCGAATTATTAATATTTGTTTACTATTTTTCATCTTACTCATCTTGTAAAGCACCGAGTTGAAATCTGCCCAAATTAAAATATTTAATCACTTGGCGCAGTGTCCCTGTTCAGTCGAACAAAAAGCTTGTTGCCACGAAAGATTTTGCAATTTAATATTTCATACAGAGAGCATTCGTATAGCGAAGCCTCGAAAGTAATTTGTTATTGCTTACCTATAACCTGATAGATTCTCAGAATTTACACATATGCGTGTGGAATGTTCATTTCTATTAGTCTTGAAATAAAGGCGGCCTTAGTAACAGACATATTTCACTGGAAATCTTTGAAAGTCGACTAAGGATACTTGATGTCAAATCCTTAAAATGGATGCAAATTAATTAAAAGTAGGAATATTTTTCATTCTTTATTAAATAATTTAATTTATTATATTCATAACTTTATTATAAACGATACGCGTCATGTACATTTGAGTGATAAATGCACAAAAGTGTTATCAAGAGGTCTTGGGATCTCGGCTGGCAACTTTATCTAATCAAGAATTATCTTCAGGCCTTGACTGTCACGCCACTCCGTTCGCCGCCGCTTATGGCCTACTCGAAACTGCGATAATTGTGGATTCGCCACCCGAAGTAGATTATAACTGAGTGAATTGCCCTCGAATTTCAATATTCATGCCAAATATCATTATATATATAGTCTGCGATTTATCTCTTCTTAATTTTTCCCTTTCAAGTTATTAAGCAGTTTCAACTTTGTAAAGGTTTGAGTAAAAGATTGTCCACAAGATGTCCAACATTACACTACACTTTAACTTACCTTTTACCCAGAGGGTACATCAAAACAATTCCTTTATTCAATAATCGTAAAGCTACAAGTTATTACAGTAATTATATATTCACAGTTAAGCATAATTACATAATTTAAACGTGTAATATCAAGGTAAATCCAACCGCAAATCGATTTGTTTGTTAAAATAGAAATCGCCCACTATAGGAGCTCCTTCATTATTTTTTATCTAACCTGTGATTTCCAATGAGTAATATATGTACTTACACTAATATTAAAAAAAAATGTGTTTAAACGCGTTAAACTCACTTTTTTGTATGTAGCCCATTTACCAAGAAACACCATTAGCTATATTACATTAAGATGACGCTCTCGCTGACTACTAACCGAAGCAAAAAGAACCTAACTCGTCTATAACAATCTTTTCAATATTAATGTCGGTTAAGCGGGTCGACTTCAACCAAAACACTGGAGTCACTATCAAAACATTCTCGCTGGACCTTAGTACCGTTCACCTGACACTGTTTTAAACTCCACATCCGCTTTCGATGTTATTATAAATGCTCTTGTAAATTCAGCTATGAATGCATATAATCAACTGTTTGGCAGTTTATTCGGTAAGGACACACCGATGTGACGGATAAAAATAGGTCTTGTTTTTAAAGGATGTTTTGTCACAAGCCTTTCACAGTAAATATCCATTAAAAAGCCTGCGCTCATTCAAACTACATGAATGAAACTTCCCTATTTTTACAAAAAAAGAACTCCCTTTTAAAATGTTGTTTTTATTTGTGGATAATTACTCTGCGATAGGTATCAATTTAATAAAGGTTAATATCACGATTGACAGAAGCGAAGTGTTTGGCCTTCTGCAATAAATGTTGTGTCCTGCACGCGACGAAAGTTTTTACGACCAAAGATAATTGTTATAAGTCTAGACATGATACACGAATCTTGGTTACAGGGTAAAGATGAATTTAATTAGAGACATTTTAAATGTAGTACGATAATTATAATCGTTCGTCTGTCTTGTTCTGTACTTTTATTAAATGTAATCAGACTACCAACAATTTAAATTAAGATTATTGTTTGTCATGGTTGTTTTAAACATATTATATTTTACTATCACAAAATACAACAAATACTAAAATAACGAGACGTCTTTGAGTTATTTTTAACCTCCTCATTGTCGTGTGTTAACCTTGTCATCTACGTAAGATTATGTTCTTAGACAAAACGAAACAGTTCTTTTTCAGTTTCTTTTTCAGTTTCTTTAACGTTTATGTTTTACATAAAAAGTTTTTAATCCCCATGTAAACGCATAGCATGTCTTAGGCTTTTGTCACAAGATATCCTGTCAACTATTCGTGCCGCCAAATTCACTTGTTTATATTGGTTTTTTGATACTACGATTATGTTATGCTGTCTCTACCATGCCATTATTTGCCATGTTATTTATCGAAAACTGCCCTCTGTTTCATAATTATGCTTGCAGCTTTTGAGATACCAACGGACAAAGTCTACACTGAATTCTTATTAAGACAAATTATCGTACGTTACCATACCATAAAAAAAATTCCCTAGTCTATGATTTCTCACTGACAGGCAAAAACCTTTTTAAAATTTTCCCACAATTCTCCATTCCGTAAATAGTCTAAATCTAAATTAATATATTAATTAAACATGCTGTTGTTTCATTATGCAATACCACCATATTCGCCATCGGATTCTACCGCCGCGCTGGGGTAAATAAGGACATAAACAATACTTGCATATTAAATTCCCTTATCATTGTGATTCTAAACATCAATGGTTCAATTGGAATGGGATGAAAACTTGGATTTGTTGACATCTGAGATGTGATGAAAAACATAATTGTGATAATTTATTTGTGGTTGTAGACAACTGTGTGGAGATTTTTTTTTTTCTATATTAAGGCAAGTTGACCTTAAAGGACAAATTTTTAGTTTTTAGTATATAAGGCATTGGTAATAATATTTGGAGAGTAAATTCCTTATAATCTGTAATGATCTCAAAAGGCATGATTTGCTCAAATGGAAGACTGTAGAAAAATATTGTTGTTATAGTAATTGGATACATTACAGAGAATCTATAACTGTCGCAGTATGATAAACAATACCATTTTTCTAGAAATCAATTATATGTCAACAAACCCATATAACTTTATTTATTTGTTTTGTAATATGTTTGCCCACATCATGTTTACCGGGATCGTCAGCTATCTTAAAAGCTCTGGTGAAATATCCGCTTCAATCATAACTACTTCTCTGTCTCGACAAAAGATACAAATATAGAAACTATCACATATGACTTACGCGGGACAAAGAAATGGGTAAAGGGACCTTGGAGTCGCAGAAGTATTATAATACCTTAATGAAAACATCATGTAGGTACAACTATAGTCTGATCTGTATTGAGTAGACAGTCAACAGAAATACGGTAGCCAAAATAACGACACCGACATTATTTCAATAACAATGTGTAAATAAGAATCCGGTTATAACTGGTATTTGCAAATATAACTCATAATGTATCTAGTCGAAGCGAAATTCAAACAATCATCATACGAGTGAGTGTATAAACTCGCTACTGGAGTGTAGGGTTGGCACAACGTATACATTTAATTAGGTGACGATAAGAGTTAATGAGGAAATATGTTATGGAATAATGTTTGAATAGTTTTGTCGAATTAAAGAATTTCGATCATGGTTCTGATCGAGCTAAAAAGTACTCAAAATACACATACATTTTATCTCATAGTCTATTTCCCGATATTAATTTTGCATTTTGTTTAAATCTGTAAGTAGTCAACTGAAAATAAATGCAATAAGTTTTATTAAAATGAGGTTCTATTGTTAATGGGTATGCAGGAAGCAAAATTATAATGTATTCAATATAAATAATTCTGCACTCCATAATGTGAAAAAATCTTCAGCAGCAATAATGGTTGCTGTCAAACACGACAAAAGTAAGGTAGAGAAAATGTTAAACTCGCCTATTAAAATTTGTAGAATTGTTTTCGTGAAAACGTGGCAGCCCTAAAGTGTTTACCATCGCAGGCGCATATGCGTTGTGTTAGTTACATCATAGCAACACGTGGCGCAACTGGTTGTCATCAATTATGTGATGGGATACCTTGAAGGTTGTGTACGTGCTGCCAGGGAAAACCCTCCAGAAGGCAGTAAAGAAATTATAATTTTTCATTTAGACTTTTATAGAAATACTAGCTGTTGCCCGCGACTTCGTTCCCGTGGGTAGAAGTTATACCTATCTTCGCTCCTATTAGTCGCAGTGTGATGGTTTATAGCCTAAAGCCTTCCTCGATAAATGGTCTATTCAACACAAAAATATTTTTTCAATTTGGACCAGTAGTTCCTGAGATTAGCGCGTTCAAACAAACAAACAAACTCTTCAGCTTTATATATTAGTATAGATTTCAAAGTTTTCAGTTACAATTTTTTTTTACTTTTTTTTGTTGTATGATATTATGCGCTTTCAATGACATAAAAAATTATAGCAAAAAATTCCCTCTAGTCCTTCTAATTCAGGTCGAAGTATCTTTACTTTACCCAAATGAAACCATCTTACTCATACAAACATAGTACTATGAAAATTAAGACGAACACATCAAGGCCAAAGGTAATTTCAGCTAGCATTTGTTGCTCTATACATATTTGATTCTAGATGATATTCTGGCTGCCTACCAAGATCGTTACTATAACTGGATCGTTAATATTCAATCTGATTTCAGCGTCTGGTATTGCATGCCCATTTTAGTTAAGAATATAGTAATCACTTCTTGTATGTATAAATAATCGTTTATAGGTTAACACGTAGGTTTTTATATGCTTAGGTGGCTTATTTTTTGTTTGTTTGTATGTGTAAGTTCTGTTCAGCTGCTGAAAGTTTTATTTGAATGTCGTTAATAATAGTTTTTTTTTTTTTTTCAATTTGTATGTTGGTGCAAAGTCCTTACTAATGAATCCTATTTTTGTTTCAGGTAATACTTCAATATTCAATGCTTCTAGTTATTTTTGTAAGTAGATATATTTATTTTGATCATCATGTACTCGTCTTAGATTATATTTGTAATGCGTGATTAGATTTTTTTGAAATTTAATGTTTTGTTTGTAACTTAATGTTGTAGTAACCATAATTTAATATAATATCCACTTTTGTTCGATTAAAAGAACATTTTTTTTAAAAGAACGACATGTTTCGTAAGACCGAAATCTATCAATTTATTTTAATTACAATTGTCTATTGAAACTACTTTTACGGATACGACTTTCGCGTAAACCTAAGAAACCACTGTACAAATGTCTACCTCTACATTTTACCTACGCTGATCCATTATGGCTTTGAAACATCAAACTTAATATATTATGTTACTACACGTGGTACAACAAAAGAGTCATTATAAATATTTAGATTTCACGAAACTCGTTTTGATACGGACATCGACGGCCTCTGATCTTATTAATGACTTTAACTATTAATTGTTCGTTATTGTTGATCTAATTAGATTTGACTAATGGACATGCTACATTGTTTGAAGTTACAATATAAATATTTAAAGATGTTTTAATGCTGGGCACAGGCCTCTTCATATATATATTAAAGGATGCAGAATTGGTCAACACGTTAACTCACTGCATTTACGAAACTGGTTTCCTTCATTGTCTGACTGTGATACTGATAACTTATAATAAATAATGTGGAAATGAAATGGCATTCCTACTTCCCTGCGATGGGTCGAACATGCATCCTCGTGAATTCAAATCCGTTCATAGAATCGCAAGGCCATCACAACGGTAATAGCAAACAACTTCGGTATATCTTAAATTATATCTCTACTACGTATAAGCCTATTTATGGAGATACAAAGAAAGATAGTTGTCAGATTAGATCTTATACATTTTGCGGGCATCGTGACTCGGCGTTGTAGTGTACAAGTTTAGTACGAATATCGTATGCCGTACGCAACGACATGATAACATTGATAACATAAAGAATTGATTGAAGGATACGTTCACAAATTTTAAGTGAGCTAAAATATTGATTGCAAACAATGGTAATCCAAAACTTGATTTTTCTTCTTCTGTTGGTTGGCCTTCCAATACCACCGCAGAACTCTAACAATTACTAAAATGAATACAAATATTGATTCTAATACAAGTTCTGCCTCTCGATCAATTGCTACTGAAATAGATCAGTCTCAATCAATTGGCCACTCAAACCATTTAATATTAATTCTGACCGCTGATCGACTCGCTGTCTCAACATTTCAACAGAATTTCAAAGCCTACTTCATTTTAAACATAGTGTTTAATCTGTAACCTTTTAACTCTATTACCTAACCACCAACCACGGAGGTAGGTGTGGTGCTAAATAATATAGTTATCACGCCGCGAGTCAACACGTAACCAAGTTTATACGAAAATAAAGTTGAACATTTTGCTGAGCAGAATATTGCAGGAAAATGGCAAGCGATAAAGCTGCAAGCTCGGTCGTGCCTTCACAATTTACACCTCACGAAATATTCGTTAATATCGTAGATTAGTATTTTGTGAGCGGTCAATGTCATCGCAACTATTTACTGTATATTTATGAAGATATAGTCATTTCTATGAGGGCTAAAGCTCTTATGTCGGATACTAAATGATTACCTCCAAATTCCGAACAGAAAATGTATTCTGTCCTTCGACACGCGTTAAGCAAGTGATCAGTAATGACTGTCAAAAAGCGGACTTGAACCCTTTTAGAGTTCACGTTAATCCCATCACAAAGATAATGGCAGAAGTCTTATTTTATGAATAAAGCAGTTATTACTTGTAAGAATTCGTAAATTTTAAAGAACTTACTATAAAATTATACATCACGTGATTCGAACATTCCAATGATGTCAACTTACGTACATGTGATTACTAGTTGAAAATGACAAGAAATAGTGCAAACAAACGTTTTTGAGGAGATGCCAAATCGCAGCAAACAAAATAGTTTCTTAAGAATTATAAAACGTTCGTCAAAACAACATCTCGGGGTTATCAACCTTCTTGGATGCAGTTTCCTTGTTCTAGACCATTGTATTCTTCACGTGCCACAAGCGTGGTCCCAACATAACTAAGGCCCCACGATTATACGCTGTTGCATAACGTAGTACGCACACATTGATTGTAATAGATAACTAGTCTATATCTCTCAGTTAGTAGTAAACAAGATGTGTATACTAAAGACCGGCACGCTCTCTAATGTCCAACGAGACTTGAGAAACTGTGGTCTAAAGTGCGCTTATGAGATCTTAGGAACCTGCCTTGCCGTTCCTATAACATGACTGCTTCAATGCCTATAAATTTGTAACCAGTATTTTTTACACCAGCGATAATTACTTGAGTTCTTAAGTTCTGAGTACTTGATTGGCTGGTAGAAGTGGTTTGCCTTCTGAGGGAAGAGTTGTCGCGAATTCGATTACCATACCCGTGTGCACCGTGAATATTGCAAGATCCAAGCCTTTAAAGAGCATCTGCTTGTCAGAAGAAATTCCTAGAGCAATACAATGTTCATTTAATGGGAAAGAAGGCCTGTTGTAAATTCCGAGAACCATGAAATAGTACGAAAAACGTATTGTTCAATGATCAAGGAACAAACATAGTGAATGTGTTGCATTTTGAAACAAACAAGCTGTCGTGTACTGAGCAACAACAGCCCCGACTTCACACAATGTGTGCTAAAACGACGACTTTAGATTGTCAGTTGATACTCACCACTTCCTGGATAGTGCAGGTGTTTTGCGTAGGTCTAGAGATTTGTGTAAGAACAAAGTAAACTACTCAAAGATAGCATAAGGAGATATGACACTAGGAGATGTTGCGCAGTTAATATCTTAGTACTGAAGCCTTCAGAAAAAGCGCTGCATGAGTAAGCCTAGACGTGAAATACCTCTATTTTAGGCCGATGACTAAGCGTCTGAAATGTGGAACTCAAAAAAGAATAATCTACGTAATTCCCCAATACGTCAGAGTGAGCAACATTCACATTTAATAAGATAAAGATTACTTGACTTGACGCGCCAACATTGCGTGCAAACTCAGAATAAACAAGAATAAATTAAGAAGTACTCTGATTGAAGTAATTCTTGTTTGTAAGAACAGCTTTTTAATTTAGCCGCGTAACATGTTAATCTGAACAGACTTAATTGATGTACATTGTATAGTGGATATTAAGTCGGCACCACCATTCAGTCTTTCTCGAATTATCTAAAGTTTTGCTTTTCAATAAAGTAAAAGATCCTACCAAAATACGTGTTCAACAATCTCGAGGGAGCTTTTCTGGAAGCGCTAGTAGTTCTATCGGCCAGATTAAGTTGTTCCCCGGGCCAGTATTAGTTTACATTACCGTAATTTAGATGAATGGCAAGGAGAGCCGTGCCCACTGCCGGCTTCTTGGAAAAGCGTCGTATAATGCCTGATAATGGCATCCACTACGTCACGCAGCTGCGGTTTTCGCGCAATTATCTCCAATTAAATTTATATAATGGTGTTTACCTCATTCCTACTTTGTGTTCAGTTTACGTTTAGCCACCGATGCGACTACATTAGTTGTGGCGTTTCTATGTTGTTTATAGTGTTTATACCGTGCATGGATTTGTTCCAGAACGTTTGGTTTTGTGAAGTGATTTCTTTTGAACGGACTTACGGGAATACGTAGTTTGCGTGCTACAACTAATTGTGCTGCGACACTTGTAAGTACTAGTTTATAAATTTGCCGATGTCCTCAATTACGCACTGCTTCGTTTGAATTACGACTGGTACCCGTATTGTTTTCGTGATTTAGTACATTTTCTAAATATTTTCCTTGTGAGCTAATTGGATGGTTAACGTTTTACCATACTTTAAACTATTAGGCCAGGCTCGATTTTTCCAAAGGTACATTATTATAGATAATGAAATTAGTTCTTTGAATGCTTTAACACTAATGAATCTAGTCAAATGAGGTAATTCTGATGTAAATTAGCATAAGTATAAGTTACTTATAACTACTACTACTACTACTACTACTACTACTACTGCAACAGTAACTTGGTAAACAATTTTGACAGTCATGATAAGGGCTTTTTTTGCACACAAAAAGGACCATTTGGTGGTCGTACTTCAAATCACAGTCCATTCTAACATGATTACCAAGATCCGCAAACACAACCAATAAAAACTATTAATTACATACTCGTATGTCTCATAGGTATCTTAGATTGTTTGTTTATAACGAGACGTTGCATCTAAGTTGAGTTGACGAGTTCATTACATGTTATCTCAATGTAAACATTCTAGATATTAATAGTTTTATACAAGGCTTTGCAGCTGTCTGTCTGATATAACTGGTCTGTCACATAACTTGATAGATTCTCTTTAGACGTAGATATTAGCATCAGTGTGATTTGTGACAATTTAATTTATCATTTTCTTATTACGTTTTTAATATTTTTGATTTGAATCTGAAACTATATGAACTTCCTATCAGATAGTTTAGATCATGCATGAATAGCGAAAAAATATTCTCATTCTCACAGACTTTGCGTAGATATAGAAATAATTATATTATCGACATTACATTCTTATCCTATTTGCCTAACCTCAAGGGATTAGAAGCGTATAAGCGTAATATCTATCACTGTAATTATATTTCCTACTATTCCTATTATGAGGAAGTTATCTCATTTTACCTTTTACAGACAACCTTGTTTACAAACATGTATGCTCACTTAAATGATCTTTTGAAACAGTTAAAACCTATCTTAGCATAAAGGACATTTTGGGTTGAAAAACAAGTCCTTATCCGCAGCCTTGAATCTACATACGTCATCAAGGATAATATTACTAATTTCGCAAGAATTGGTACGCGTCAGTGATCGCTACACATATGGTCAATGCAAAAATGACCTAATTAACATACGTTTATATGTAAGTTTATGAGTAAATCGCATAGCAAGGAAGCCATGAATCATGGATCGAGGCGGCCAGTAGGTCTATTTTCGTGTGGCTCCTCGATAAGCGAAGCTGGGTTTATACGTTGATTCTTTTTGAGGTACATAATTGGATTTCCTGAAATCGGGGTCTTTTAGAAACATATGTTATTACTTTTCTTGCTTCATTAGCCAAACCTCTCCCACTTTTCCATTGACAAATTACCGTGAAGCAGAAGTATAGATATATCACTAAACATGTAATTCAGATGTTCTGAGTAGAGCTCAGATCGGATCAAGTCTTAAAATATTTGATATTACGATTTCTTTGTTTTCAATAATAACTTGACAAACATTTTTGCCAGAATCCGTTGAAGTAGGTTTTTTTTTCGATGAGTACATAAAAACTTATTAATTTTTAAGATTCTATTTGATCTCTTCTTCAAAGATAAAGTACAGCTTTAATTAATTAATCAAGCAACATTTTCACTCCTGCTGTCCAAGTGCTTGTAATATTTTGAAGTATAAAAATGTTCATGATGTGCTATGTCTAAATGTCCCCAAACTTGACTACTCATGGGTCTGTCGTGACAAAACCCATTTGTGATTACTGCAATTAAAAGGTCATCTATTCATTTTTGTCTTTGCGTGGCGATTAAACACCGTCCTGCTCTGATGCCAATATAATTATGCTATTGTTTTTACTACGTTTATTGACTTAAGCAATTATAAAGCTCCTTTAAAGTCAAATTTTCAAACAGTTTAATTTCCTAATAGATCCCGTGAAGATAGTGCAAAGTTTTAACCAATACACTGTTTAAAAATATATGCCGTACTTTGAACCAATTCAACATTTCTTTTGTTACAATTTAAGTTTACTCCAAAAACCGTGTTTTACGATGACACCTCAAACAATTTATAAAACATTCGTCTAACATTCGCGTAAACCTAAGAAACCACTATAAAACATTCGTTGTTATGCCGCTGTCAGTAGAACCACACAGGAAATCAAGCGTGTTGCGCTGTTATGTCATTTTATAGCTAACTATTGTGTACAAGACTCGATTACTTGTAATTTACGTACATAATTTACTTGGCAAGGACAGCAGAAACTTATTGTTACTTTAACCTCACGATATATTAGCTGTTATAGGGAAGAAGTGGTAGGAAAATAGAAATAAACTGAACTTTCCGAATATAGGATCAACCATTACTTTTCACCTAAATATCTATCTGTCGCTTCTCTAAATCTTAATGTGACTTCTTCATCAGCATGAGAAGTAAAACTGACTGATGTTAATCATTCTGGCACGAGTCTTATCACTTTATGTCTTTTTATGACTTAAAATCCCTCGACAAAACCTGTCTGGTTACCGATATCGAAATGGGAGTTTATAAGAATTTGATAATGTTCTGAAGTCACTTTTTATCTGGTTCATACTGGTTGCAGAGCATTTATATCCATATCAATCATTCTTCCATATCACCGCTATTAAAAAAAACGTAAGGTCTTTAAAATATTAGGTATATCTTGATTTAATCTATAAACCATGGTAGAGAGGAAATCGATACATAAACGTTTAGTTCAAGAAACTTATAGTTAATGTTATTACAATGAAATATATGGAGTTAATAGGTACATAATAACTTCAGGTAAACAATCTCAGTTTGTATTATGTAATAGTCGCAATAAATAGACTTAAAATGTTCTGGTTTTGAGTCATATATAAGAAAAACCATTTCCCCGACATGACTCATGTTTTTAACTATTGTTATTATTCATTTAGCTATAAACTTTTATGGAACTATGACACAGTAAAGTATCGAGTTCAATATAAAATCAAGTATTTCATTTTAATGTTTTACAAGGCTCGTTCAGCTTTTTTATTACCTTCTTTTGCTTCAATTGCTTGCTTAGTTAGTCTTGTAAAAGGACATGTTTTGCGGCTATTCAAATTACGTTCTTAAATCGGAGTGGTTGAAGTATTTTATTGCAAAGAATAGAACCAATTTTCATCCATTTTGTAACATCTATCAGATTTCACCATTCACCTTTATCCTCTTATGTATGAGTAATACGTTCGTATACCGATTATAAAACTAGTCGTGAATAACCAATCGATGTTAAATAACACTACAGCATCAGGCATGCACCTTGTCCCAAATATAAAATAAATAGAGCGTTCGTGACGTAAACGCGTGTAATTGTGTTGCACTCAACTGTAACGTATCATGTTACAGCTCAATCTTAGTAGGTTGCAGCGCAAAACTTAAAATAGTATGAGGAAAACTCCAAACATCAGTTCTGTGCCAAATGAGGGTTGATCTTGATCTTTTATAAAACAGGGTTATATATGTAGTGTCCTTTTCGAAAAGATGGTAAAAATGTGATTGTTCTCCATAAAGTGATTATTTTTGAAGAGAGATCTATCAGTTCCTAAAATATCCTCACTTAATGAACGATCGAAATCAGATTAACAAATTGACAAGCTCAGTGACATTTAGAAAGCTATTCGAACTTTTCCAGTAATTTGAGATATCTCTATCCATCCCAATGAAAAGGAACGACAAATATGCATGTGATTTTGTAAATCTGGTGTTCATGGATCCCAAGCAATTAATAACTGTCTACATTTCTCAACATACTGACTTGTACCTACATCTCTCGACCTCAGAGATGCGTTGACCCATCGCTTTCAAAGTTTCACGCTTACCATCAGCCCGATTAGCTGTGTAACGTGTTACACCAATTTGTAGCTGACCCACATATTCTTTAAATGCCAATCTCACGCCATTAGTACTTGTTATTGTTACAAGGGGTACTGTAATGGATGTTGTCTTGTAACTTGTTGCAATCTGTTGCTTACTCGTAACATAGAGTATAGTTGTATTGGGCATCTGTCTATCCATGACCAATACAACTATATATATACTATCTCTATGTTAGACTATCTACTCGTATACTCTCAGAGCAAGGGTCTTTGGATGAAACTCCGGTAAAAATCAAATTCTTAATGTTTTTGCAATGCTCAAATGATGCAGTAAAATTTGTTATTTTTTCGGAGAATAACTCTGCCAACATCTTTTAAAATATATCTTGAACTTATGCTTTTATGATCATTAATATAAGGAAGAGGAGAGGCCTTTACCCTACAGAGCGATACTAAGAATTAATAATGAACATTGTAAGCAGGAGATAAATGATGATGACGTTGGGCTAATTTATTGATATATTGCGAATTAATATATTATGTTTATCAATATTGTATAAACTCAATGATTAGATTTTAAATAGTAATGATTATTGTCAATGATAAAACTTTAAAGAATATTGACTACTAGTATCCAATTTTACCGTGCGACAAGAGACATTCGCTATGTAATGGTTCAAAACAAATACAATTTTCAAGTAATACTACGCGATTATAACTAAACTTAGTAACTTTAATATGTTTAAAACTAAGTTCTACCGCTTTTGACGCAATCCAGTAGTTTTGACACGTTCTCACTTCTGATTCCCTTGCGACAGAGTTAAGTAACAGATTATTTTCGTATCGTATATTAGTCTCATATATTACCTTCTTGCGTCAAAATATTAATGAATTTTATTCAGTTCGTGATGATTTACCGGTAGATAATTATAATCACTTTAATACTCGCTTATTGATTGATTTAATCGATTATCTATTCATTTATTCGTGCGTGTAAACGATAGGGTTTTACTAGTTTTAAAAATAGATATTTTATATAATACTATTTACATATTTCTCATTGATGATTTTATTTTAGACTGGACTTTACGTGCTAGTATGAATAAGGTAAACAACGTAATTAAATATGCTATAAACACTACAACAGATCCTTTGGTACTCCAGGGTTGAAATAAACCTGCTGGGCAAAAGGCTCAACCTTTTTCCAGATCTCTTTGTTTTTGTGATTTCTACACCACGTCCGACAAGCTTACCTATCGGTCAATTTTCATACCAAGTACGCAGCATCTTTTTTATGACTTAAATTCATAGATACTTTTTTCAAATGTAACAATGTTCAAAATCTTCAGTAATACAAGCATTGTTAACAATAATTGAGAATAATCTTGAGCCCGCAAAACGCTACAGTCATCGCGTTCACATTACTATATCGTTCATATAATTGACCGCAGGAATTCATTAGCGACTCGTTACATTGGAAATTAGACTTTACAATCTAAAAGTTAAGGTTAACAATAGTCTGTGGCGGCTCTGGGTTTTCCTCAAGAGGCGAAGGTGAGCGAGGGTTGTCCGTGCGTCACAGATGCAATGGACATTGACCAACCCTTCGATTCGTCGAAATCGGGACAGCCTTGAATTAATTAATACTTACATGTAATTTTGAACATTGTCATTTGTCAGTTATTTGTTGCGACGTGTTTGTTGATAGTAATAGCTTATTGTGTTGTCGTACATGCGAACATATTTCTGAGTATGGATAAATAATTGCTGTTCCCTCAAAGCAAATTCGTAGGTATAGCCCGTATATAGAATCGGATAACTAGCTCATAATAATATTCGAGCTGTGATTGTTTCCCTTCCAAGTAAAGCCCTTCTCTTTCATGTTACAAAAATAAGCAAAATACCTATTGTATTTTCATTTCCTTATACCCCAACTTTTCATACGCATATTCTTCTTCGATTTAAGAAACAAAGTTGTAACTGTGACGTTGGCCACAACAGGAAGCCACGTTCAACCCTCGGCTCTCTTAAAACTTTTCAACCCGCTTCTTATACAATTCTTAAAATAATCAAATATTCTTAGAAAATTTGTTTACGAAGCCTGCACGTGTTTTACCAGAGAAATAAACCCCGTTTATCGATTCGAGAACCAGTTACGGACCCCGAACGTCATACGCATAAATTAGACGTAAAAACCTGCTCAATGATGTCTAAAGCTAAATATTTGAGTGCTGTTATTATGTAGAATGTGACTTTCCCTTCCTTCCACGAGTATTGTTCAGAAACCTCTAAAAATAGGAGCTACTGCATTTTAAATTTGATTTTCCCTGGCGTATCTCCATAAGCGGATTTGTAGTTATTGATTAAGTTTTCTGCAGAGCGCGTTTCCGACTGACAAGGCGGCAAATTACGTGCGCAGGTCCTGGCTTTAAGTTTATTATTGCAACGTTGTTGTCTTCGTAGCTTGCCTGTAACACTCTGATATGATATTTTAAATATATTTATATACCAGGCATTAACCGATCTCACGGTATTTTAAAAGTTTTCTCCATAAGAAACATCAAACTTCTTTAAATTTATATATCAAAACCAAACCACCAACCAAATATTGTCATATTTTGATGGCTGTCATAGCCATCAAAATATGACAATATTTTGACAGGAAAGTAAGTAGAGTATCTACGTTACATGAGAAATCAAGTTTGTTAGTTTATTTTTCTGTGACGCAATTTTTCCAATTTTCTCACCGTTTACACATTCCATGGTCTGCTACGGACTGTAAGTTAGCGAGACTAACGAACATAAATTCATTTTTATATATAGAGAGATGTATAAAAATACCTCCTTCATGTGAGAAGGTCTTATCCGTAAAGCTTAAAAAATAATATTAACTTCATTTGTTAAATTTGTTGAGGAGCTCGTGGCTAAGCTATAACTGCGTAAGTGATTCGATCACAGGTTAAGCTATGCTTGACGCGGTTGGTCCGTAGATGGGTGACCATCTTTGTCATAACGAGTTCCTCCGTGTTTCGGAAGGCACGTTAAATTGTGGGTCCCGGCTGTTATTCCTACATCTTTGACAGTCGTTACAGGTAGTCAGAAGCTTGAAAAAGTCTGACAGCCAGTCTAACCAAGGGGTATCGTGTTGCCCAGGTAACTGGGTTGAGGAGGTCAGATAGGCAGTCGCTCCTTGTAAAACACTGGTACTTAGCTGAAACCGGTTGGACTGGTAGCCGACCCCAACATAGTTGGGAAAAGGCTAGGCCAATGATGATGTTAAATTTGTTTAATCACTGTTCTTTATGAGTAAAATTATTTCGTAGGGCGTTTCTTTTTTTAACTGTACATCATAATATTTCTCATATTTGAATAATTGCTCTATAAATACCTGCTAGAAAACGATTTCCTCGACATAAATGTGTAAATATGAGAAGTGAAACTTCATAAAAATTTTTTATTAGTGCGTACAAATTAGTAGGCCTTATCAAAGGAAAAGGGCTTCTGCAAGTCTAATTATTGTGAAATGTATGTGTATTTACGAGCCGTATACTCGTGCATATATTTCTGCGAAAGACATTTTATCAGTACCTACCAAAAAAGCAAATCATGTTGGTCCATTCTTACGCGTACCAAACAACTAGGATACGGTTCAACAAACATTAGTTCCCAAAACTTGTTTACTTTTATTTTTAAATGCAAATTCATGCGGATTCGCTATTTTTGACCACCACGTTGCTTCTAATCTTGGCACGTCAACAAACGGTGGAAAACTGGTTACATGTTTCTTAAGTATCATATGAAAAATGTTATATACCGTATTCTGTTAACAATATGAGTTATTTTTAAATGCTTTGTGTTGATTTGCTTCAAAATTTAGCGTGGTAGGTATACGCACTAGAAGTGAGAATAGAGTATTTTTAGAACAAAAAAAGTTGCTTCAAAAGCATGGTGGGCCGGATTTACATATTGGACTAAACTCTTTTTTACTGCTTTCCTAATATAAATTATCTGCGAATTAAGTTGGTTTGACGTTAAGCATCGCCCTTAGTGTGTTGTTCAGATATTCCTTTTCATGGTTCGCTTATAAATAATAAATTCTAGCAAAACAATATCGATCCGAATCAGAGTTTACGTATGTAGTTATAAATAAACAGAATGTCATATGAAATAACGCTTATAATGCCCCATTATTTTTTCATTTTCAATGCCGAGTCCAATGCTCAAAACATCATTAAAACCGTTTTTTACTGTTCTATGTTAAGCTATTTTCGGACGTCTATTATTTAGTATAATGATGTACTAAAATAGTCACTGGAGGTAACAGTTATGATCGTACCTTGATTGTTGCGTTTCACATTCATTGATAAGATTACACTCGCATGTTCAGATAGTAATTGCCTTTATCTAACTATAATTTTATATAACTAATGTAGTCCGAGGTTCAAATATTTACAGACTCATGAGTCTTATTTACTTACATCGCGTCTACAAATATTGGCCCTACGGTACATCTCGTCTCAATAGCCCACACAAACATGTTCAGTGATTAAAAAGTCTATTAGATCTCATCATGTAATTACAAGAATGATGTTGAATGTAATCGATTATGCGACACTTATAGAATAATGATTGAAGCGGCCCTATTCGGAACACGCGAAGGTGACTTAACAGACTTGTAGCTATTAGTAACTTCGAAATACTGGTAAAAAATTGTCTTTAATTATTGTAAGATCGGACGTTGCATGTGGCGTGGTGAGAGGCGATCGCGGTCCGTGAACGTCATAAGGTTCAACGCACTCTCTCGATATGTCGCCGCAATCGATTAAATAAACAAGCGCGTCTGCATCGAATCCAATCCAATGCTGCAGCGCCAACAATATTATTAATTTTCCATTTATTTCTATTTTTAAATCAACCACAATTTAATCTTGAAGGTCGCCATGAAATATTTAATTTTGACGTATTTAATTTCTATACACTGAATAAAAGTAATCCTACATAATTACTTTTCAGGGCAAATGTAATTACTGTGCTTGCTAATGAAACGATTTAATGCTTCAGCACGTATTTTAGTCCTCCATAATTTTGTTATGTTTACTGTTTTCGTCATTTACAATCTTTTAGTAACTTAGACTTGAGTATTAGTAATAAAAGTATATTTCTTTGCCAAAGACTGCTCTTTTTTTTATTTCCAGCTTCGCTTTAAACCCAGTCAGTGAAGCATCGAAAACTTCAGCTGACTGAACAAACAATAGGTACTCAATTGTTTCAGTGCTTAACCGAATGCCATCGATACGACTTCTAGTGAAATGCCTGAGAATCCAATTACTATCTCTTATACGACGAACAAGTTAGCAAACTACGAATAAAACATTTGTAGTCTTTAAGCAAAAGCGTCTTTGAAAAGTCAGAAAAAATCCACTGTTAATTAAACGATGCTTTCAGTGAGGCTTAAAATCTTATTGATGAACATTGAAAAAGCTTTAGCAGATATTTTCATCCTCTTCTTTTAATTACAGAGCTTCAAGTTGCAAGACAGCTTAAAACAGCGATGATGTTACGTAACGATTTACATGTCCTATTTAAATATTGATTAATATTTATAAGAATTTCATAAATTGCTGATGTTATAAGCTAACTGAAGAGCCGACATCAAAAGAAGTAAAAAGCAAAGCGAAGTAGAAACCTTAAAAAAGCCGAGGGAAAGCGTACTTTGATCGGCCAATTATTTTTAAATCTCATGGGACTTCAACTTATAAGAACCTACATAGTTACGTTGTACAGTGGTTATATTTCTTTCACAACAAACAGTTCTAAGTAGTATGTGTTCCGCATTCAATTCGATCAGACGAAAAATGTATGTTACCGGTTGAATCCGGTTATATCCAGTGCATCGTTAAGTGGAAGACAGCAGCTGTAAATATTTGAAACAGTTAAAAGCCGCTCCAAAAACATGAAGAAAAAGCAGTTAAAGTTGTGCAATAGCACATAAAAAGACAACTTTTACCAGCTTATGTAGATTATATTGATATTATATTATAAATCCAACCAGGATATAAATCACTTGTGAAAGTTCTAGACCTTACTATACAAGTTAACTTTAAACGCTCGAAAATGCTACCGCTGCTCATATCTACAGGATCCACAACAAAAAATTATACAAAAAGTATTCTTCAAAATCTACATAAAACGTACCACACCTACACTTCCAAGAGAAACGTGAATTCCAATTAAGACAAACGCAGCACATGGCAATCGATCGATGTTTACATTACTTCTAAAAATAAGGGCGACATTATCTGGCGCGCCACCTAGCAACGGCGGCCGGGGGCGAGCAAACACTCGAAGGCCCTTATACCTTATAAATAGTGTTGTCACGTAGAACACCGACTGCTACAGCCTTACTCAAGGACGGAGCTTAGATATTGTGTAACAACAACGAATACAAATAATAGTCGGCTGCTTTCGGGTTTTTATTGAAGTAAAGATTAGGTGAAAAGTTTTAATGAGTGCGGAATAGACATTTGAACATCTTAGAAAGTAATTATACCGGCCTGTTAATGTTCCCTTTCCCTATAAGAAGAATCTTAAAAAGTATTTTCTATTAAATGCTTCAATAGCTTTCTTTCACAGCAAATGGACACGGTTTCTATTACACCTAATAAAATGTGGTACAAAAAACGTGTAGAGCGTTTATTTTTATGGCTCATCAAAGTAACTTTTAAACCTTTAATAAAACACGGAACTCGACGAATAAGTTCTTTAACTAGCTCTTAACGGACTTTTCATGGTTTATAACTAGCACTTTATTAAGTTTAACATCGTTTGGAATTAACACTCTGTTGATAAATCTGTTGGTTACTTTATATTATACGGCCATTTAAATCAATAATTTTAAGGTTATTCCTTCAAGCGTGTATGCTAATGAGACATTATTTAAGTTAGTTACCCGACGAGTTGTGTTATAAATTGTTTTATTTGACCTACTCGGTTATAAACTATCCCAGATGGGAGTGGTCCCATATGGGAAAACTCTTACTGGGACTTTTACTACCTGTATTCAATGCAATGTGCTTTGCTACAAGTGTAATTGCAATGAATATATAAATTAATGACATGGTAGAAAATTTCAGAAATAGACTCTACAATTTGAACGTCACGTTATACTTTATACCTGTTATGAAATAGGTTTCGTATGATTTTCTGGGCGCAGTCGCAATTACAAGCGTTGAAAGATACAATAAGAATATACAGGTTGCCCTAGATTTGTTGCGACGCAGATAACACTAAATCTCTTGTGATCAATCCGTCGCATCGCTATGCAAGATATATGATTTAAGTCTTGTGAATAGCCATTTATTTCGCAGGATTTCTAGCAGGTGTTAAAATGATTAAGTACAAACCTAAAGATTAGAAAAAGCAATAAAACTTTAATTGTTTCAACATTTTATAAGGAAAAATAAATTGAAATATTCACGTATTCTTATCTTAACAACAAGATAATTCCTACAAAAGACTAAACATTTAACAAAAATGTAATCAATGTTCTGTCTCCAGTGTCCTCATCACTTTATCTTAGTTTTATCTCCTAAATGACAGTGTTAATTAAATATCAAAGGTCGGCAGGAATACTTTATACAGTTTGAATGATGTTTATAGGTACGGTGACATCAATCTGTACTGTTACAACAGTGCTCACTTCAATACGTTGATTAATATAGCTAATAACATCTAATGATGCGATACTGGTCAATAGGGAACTATCGGTGCTGTCACCAAGGTTGACTGTAAAGGGAGCTCTTGTTCTATGCATGGGCAGTTACTATCCAGATAATTAGGTAGTAAAGTAGCTGTTGCTCGTGGCTTCGTCTGCTTGGAGGTCTTTTTAGCTGCAAAAATATAAGATTCTTTAAAGGCATCGGATAGAATTAGCTTTGTGTTAATCCATATCAAATTTCATCTAGAAAATCCAGTCGTTTGGACATGAAGTGGTAAAAAACATACACACATATACAAAACATTGTCATAGGCCCGCACTAGGTAATACAAGTAGTACGTATGTAAAAAATATTTGTAGCTTAAATAAATAAATATACTGAATCACATGTGGAAGTCATTGGTAATGTAGTATTTTTTACTTCGAGTGTACAAAAACAATATTTTACATTGTCTGCCTGTCTATCACTGCCCACTAGCGTTTTAGATTTGTAAATTTGGCATAGTTACAGGGAAATGTTACTCAATGTAGACACTGTCTATCCATCTTGTACATGTGTTCACGTTTCAAAATTTACGTCTATTTTGTTTCAAAAATCCAAGCTAAATAACTTCAATAAATTGTACTTGATGGATTATACGTGTCAACGTCGGAGTTTATTAGAAATATTGATGGATGAAGACAACAATGTCTTTGTTACTGGGAATTGTAAAACTTTATTCTGAGCTTCGTTAATAAAATATTCCAAAGCCAAACAAATAAGTCTATATTTTCTAATACATACAGTTATAACATTGTTATTTATATCTATGAACATAATAGGTATATTATATCTGCAAACATAAAAAAAAATTGTAACTAACTTCTCGCAACAGTGAGAAAAGCTACTTCCACACAAAGATTATTTAAAATATCGAACAGACAATTCACGTTATCAAACGTCAAACTTGTCAAAACGTAGTTAATGGATCCAGTATACCAAACAGAACAAAGTTTCTTAAATGACACATATCCAACATTTCACTTAAATAAGTTGAGAATCTCAGTGTGTTTTCTGAAATTTTCCTACTTGGTGTTTGAGGTGACAGCACCCCTGTCCCCGCAGCATGTTATAGCCGAGTGTTTATAGCCAAACGGTCTCCATCCGTTTGCACGTGTCACTCATGTTTTATGAGCCGACCTCGCTGTGTACTAGTGCTGGGCTTGTTTAGTCGACTCTATTGAACTTATTGGACTAGAGGAATACTGAATACTACTATCGTTCACGCTAGACCATATTTCGGGTCGAAAAACTATAGTTTGTAAAATTACAGCTAGCTACTATTTTTGCTTTTAGTAGAACATTTTATTAAAGAAAAATACTTAATTAGATTTCAATATAACGTCAGATTTTGAGGGATATTTCTTCTCAATTTCCACAATTAAGCTCGATACTTCCTATACAACTGGAGACAATTTATTATATAGGTAAGTATATATACTCCAATCTTGTAACAGATTTAAATGATCTCGTTGCCTCGAGTTTTCCTGAGCTCTACATAACTTAATTCTTTAAAGTCGTATAGTCTTTATTCCAATGCAGTATAGTTCATCATTGCACGTATGCTATATGTTATGTAGTCGTCATACCATCAACTTGTAGCTACTTGGAAACAATCATTCGTTTAATTGATTTGCTGGTAATGTCGTAATTAATCTCTCGATGTTTTGCTTCAACGGTTTAGTTGTGTGTGCTTCGTACAGAGCATTACTTGTAGGACTTGTAGGTAACATGTTTTCCTGATGTGATAAATCAGTGGTCTTGAATGTTTTTAATAATGTCCGTATTTTTATTATAAGTTGACATTCTTGTCACCATTTGGTGATGACCCAATTTCAACACCGTGAACATATTTTATGTTTTTGCCATAATCTAAAAGATTTCTTGTTCGTTTTAAATATCACTACTGCCAAGTAGAAATCAAAGAAAAAGTAGAGATAAAATAATGATCTACTCATCGTCAATTTTGTATATTATAATGTATTTATTATTTGTGGTTCCATTATCGCACAAATATTGATTCTTCAGAAAAGGAAAAACATTCAAAATCCCGTAATAAGCAATTTATATTTTGAATACTAAAATAGTACAGAATTGCATTAATTTAGTTTTGTCGTGTATATTTGTTTTACGTTAATTTAATGGTTTCCTGGATTTAATTAATATTATCAGTTATTTATTAGGTCATTAGTGCCAAATGTGAATTAAGTAAATCAATTATTTAAACGCAAATTCAATGATGTGATGAGACTGCAATGTTAAAACCTCAGTTATTATTAAATACAAAAAAAACTAAAAGTTTTTATTAATAAAAAAAATGCTTTGTTTGTCATCAATAAAATTCTGGAACCACGCTAACGTTTTGCCATGCACTGCTTTATCTTTTTTCACATTACGCGAAAGATTATATCCCTTAAACAAATAATAACAAACACAGACCGGTTTAATAACTCCAGTGACTGTTGCTTATCTCTCACGTGTCAAATGAAACCTTCCTCATGTATATTGGTCAAGTCGCGTCAAGAAGAGGAAATTCTCCTTTCACCGAGCCCGGCCAGTCCCAACGCGGTCAGTGCCTGTAGCAAACAACATTATATAAACCCTCAGTATACTGCATAAGGTTCATAATCTATTGATTCAATTCCAAGTCATTAGCTTAGCCATGGTTGGTGGACACCGTATATTTAAGTTAATTAACGAAATTAAATAGGTTGTTACTGTATGTGCAACGCTGGTTACAATACAATTACTTTTTAAACTTGTTTGTCTGTAAAAACCCAAAGATTATATGCTATCTATTATGTCATAGACCGTATTTTTTCTTACACAAGTTTAAGACGTAAAGAAAATCTTTTAGAAATTATTCGATTCTCTTTAGCACATCACTAGTCGCTCAAAGTTCCAAGGTCCGGTTGTAAGTATAGGAAAATCCTAGAAAACTAAGCTGTGATTCTATTAGAAACGGAGTTGAGAATCATAGTGGAGTAAAAAGCCTGGAGCAACAATTTATGTAATATTTTTGGGACATTCGATTCATGTCATTAATGCTTTATTCATGTTCCCAGAATGGAAAGCAGAATATTCTAATAAGCTCAATGCAAGTGAAATTCTGTAGATTTTACTCGAAACCTTTTTCCAATTAATTGACGGCTTACAATACTGAAAAAAGAAAAAAGAAATTTCGTAAATTAATTACGAATTTACAAGAAAAAACATTTCGTATATTTTTATTCCAATTACCATCAAAATATTAAGGATTTTAGGGTATTCGTGCTCACAATTCAAACGGTAAGTAGAAAGCTTAAAATTCATCATAAAAAGTCTTATAAGTACCGAGTTAAGCCCCAATTAAACGTTACCTTAAGCACGTACTTAGCGTAAAGTAGCTTTCGATATTATACTTCATTTACCAGCTGATATTGTAAAGGAGATACACTGTTTGAGGTGTATAAGATATATAATCATTGTAGAATATGACGAATGATAGTACAGAAGATACTTGAAACATAAAATATTGTTATCATAATCACTATTTAGGAGCGTGCGGCTTGATTACTAGAATTATACGTTTATAAGGAGTATCTAATGATATGAATCCTATCTAATTATTCATTATTTTCTATACATTATTTGGTGTAAGTGAGACTACTGTATCGAGTGCACGGCTGTTCACTTGCGTCACAAGCCGATCTGGGGCGACGCGCCGCGGCGACGGTAATTTGCCGCATGCGATTGTTGAACCCCACTGCCTACATAATACTGTATGCACCGCACCCTTGTGTACACACTCCACACTACTACGTACGGTAAACTAACGTCAGTCATACGAAACACACTCTTATGCCTTCGAATTAAAGACGTTGGACGTCAAAGTGCGATGACTCTGCTCTGCGTAGACTGCAGTCATTTTTCTGTGTCTAAAATTGAGAAATAAGAAGCCTTATGAGTGTGACGTCAATTGTTAGTCAATGTGCTTGTTATTCATGCTATGGTCAAGTAAAGCATCGGTTCTAAAGAGGGCATCTAGTAAGAGAAAAACGGTATTATTATTTTTTGATAGTACTCTCGGCATCATAACAAACCCGCAAGCATTTCAACTGGTCTACTTAGTTTTATAAAAGAATATTAAAACATACTTGTATTCATAACAATAATAATGTCTCATTTCCTTTGTTCAACGCTGTTTATACTGACAATCAGCTGTTTATTATGGACCCTTTATCGCACATATGTTTTGATTTTATAATAGGTATTTCGTTTTGTAAATACGCCTACTGGGTCGGTGATAAGTATATTGTGTGGACTGTAATATATATTACAATTTATAATAATAAACACGGACGAGGTTTTTCGGAGCTTACATCATTAAACGCAGAAAGTGATTTATAAGACCTTAGATTTAACTTTACATCGCCTCTTTTCGTTCTAATTTACTTAAGTCATTTTGATAGCAAAATGATGATATTTCCGTTTCGATATTCAAGGATACAAAAAGCAACGTTATATTTTCATTTCATAAGGACGCAATAGTCAGTATTATATTAGCTTAACATTGAACTTTCACATTTCATTCTTTAATATCTCCTATTGTTATCAAAACAATGTACACTGTATTGACTGGTCACCTGTAGTAATAACATTGACACTGTAAATAGTAAAAAAGCTGTATCGCACGCTTTACGAGTTTTTTTATTGCGTCTGTCGCTACGGCGCGGCAATAAAACGAATTTAATAGAATAATATATAGTAGAGCACCATTGTAAATGAAAATTACGACATTCACGTTTCATATCGAGAAGCTGGCATAGATCTGACACTTTCCTGCTTTCCATGTTTCCACCTGTCACAGGCTTTAAATACGTTACCTGAGTGACGTATTACTTGCTGTAGCAAACTGAACGTTCGGTAGCTTACGTTAGAAATGATGTAGTATTGCATTTCTTTTCTTAGTTGTAATATTTAAAGTCTCTTAAAGACAAGGCTTATTTAACTGTGGGAATAAATTCATCAACTTAACCTTAAAGGGCCTACTGGTGAACTGTACCTAGTTGTGTGACTTGTTTCGAGCTCCTATTTCAACAAATCTCGCTGTGAACCATTTTACCCGTAATTGGCCATGCCTAAAACTGGTGTCTCAGACAGGAACAATTGTTGTAACTGACCTCCTAGTAGGCCTTCAAACGATTAACTGTCTGACTCGTTTCATTGACCACAGACAACACGCCCTTCCGCCTTTTTTATTCATTTAAATGAGTAATTATATATTTTTTAACCTAGTCTATTGTTTGTATTGTGTAAGACCGTATAACTGGTTTCATCCAAATTTAAAGCGATAATAACCAAAGCTAATTAAAGTAAAAAATGTTAACAAATAACGAACTAGAAGATCTACAGTTCTGTGGTGTTGTAACATGATCAAAATATTGTATTATCATTATCAAACACGTTAAACTAGGCCACAGCTACTTAGCACGCACCGCGTTATAAAACCGACTTTATATGTATGTACGTGACACATAATTCAAATAAAACCTTGAGTATTTGGCGCTATCGTCGGCTGACGATAAATTAATACAATTTTAATAGTTCACCGTTATTGCCGCGGTAATGCCCGAGTAACGAGCCAGTAATCGGTTCATAATCACCTAGGGTTAACGATTCACCTGCACCAGGCCCCCTGGCATGATAAAATGCCGCTACATGCAGCTTCCAACACTAAAATACAATTCATTCGACTATCTACGATTTAAATAGATTCAAAAACACTGTCTAGATACGTTTTCGAGTATTCGATTATCTCTTTTGATTTCAATGAGAGATTAATTAAATAATATCTGTAACGTAAAAATGACTCAACATTATTCTTCTCTGCTTTATAGTAGAGTAAAAGAAAAACTGTTCAAAACCGAAAACAAAACAAAGAAAATGCGTTAGTGCATTATTACTAGGTACTTCCAGCCAATATCCTCTTGTTTACATGTAAGATTCATAAATAAATTCAACAAATGTCTTTCTCTCTACCATATTAAAGCATTTCTCTTGGCTTTCTAAATATTTGATTCTCTCATTAATAATCTTTGAACTCAAGTATTTATTTTGTTACAAGTTTGATAAATGACTCGCAGTTAGAATGCAGCATTTTAAATGCCCGCGCCACGTGGTAGCCGCGTGTTTATATTAATTAGAAGCTAGACGCAATATCTACTGTTTTTATGAACTCTGGACTAGAAGAAACCTCATTCTTCACAGGAATTCTATTGATTGTAGTTTTACTGTGAAATTACTCGTTGAATGTTGTCGTTTTAATGGAGCCGTACGAAGACGTTGTAACTTGTTTTAATGATGCAGACATTACTAATTTGTACTGCAATGCGGATGTTTAAAATACAATATGATTTATTGAACGCAGAAATTCTTGTCCGTTATCATTTTTAACGACTTGTACTTGTAAGTTTAGTTACACATGTCAATGTTAGAATATGTAAATCAGATGTTTTAGAAATCATTGCTAGTCGACACCGCTGACTTAATTTTTTACTATTATTTTATAAAATAATTTTATATAACTATCTCGTAAAGAAACGCTTTGCCTTTATCAGATACCTTAACAAAAAGTGATTCACATTTTAATCGAAGTTTTCATCAACTCACATTAATTATTTAATGATAGTAACTCTTGTTTACATAGGTATTACTTTTTGTTCGCGAGAATTCATCTATTTATAGAACAATTGGTTTTTACGATACTAAAAATATCTACGAATAGGCATTGTTAACCTGACTTAGCCTATTTGAATTTAGATGAGTTTATATTCGGCTAGTGTGATAGGCCAATATATGTTACGAACATGTATCGTTTTTGTAAAATGTATTGTAACAGTTCGTGAACAATATTCGCTTGCCCAAACAAGGGTCAAGGGTCTATTTTAAATTTATCTAATATTTATGTTGTCTTTGAAAAATAAACATTAAGTAAATACCCGGAATAACAACATCAATACGGACGAAATTTACTGAAGCGTATAAGCAAAGGACAATAACGATTAATTCCAAAATATACGTAGAATAAAGTGTCCATCCGTGCCGAAGTCCGACAGGACCTTGTTCTCTCCGTGACCCAGATACGGCCTAATAGTGTTTACATATTAAACACACATACCCGCGACAAATAGCTTGTTTGTTTCTTATTATCTATAGCCGTAAGGGCGAACTCTACATTGTAAGCATCGTAACGATTAACGATTACTTCTACCTAGCTAGGTACCTTTTATAAGGAATTAAATACACAATTTATTATTAAGCATATAAAATTCAAACATAAAATGCAAAATAAAATGGCAACGGGGCTTAAGTTTGTGACGCGCATCTAAATGGATGTAAGCCTGTTCGTAACACGCCCGACAGTCGTGGTCGACGTCGCGAGCCCGTCGAGGTGGTCTAATATACGATAACGAGTGTTATGTATTATTAATAACCAGTCTACTTCAGTCTAATGAAGCCAAAACACTAGAGCCGAGCTGACCTCGACGCACTCCGCTGAAACACAAACATATGCTAATATATCAACGTCCCTTTATCTCTGTCTCCAAACGCTTACAACACGCTTACAAAACACTCTTATCAAATTTAAGGTTATCTTTTAAGCACGCAATATTTTTTATTGAGTACTATTTATAAATGATGTTGTATCGATTGTGGCAAACATTGGCTGCAACATTCATGTATTTATCTTAGCCCTCGGTCAGTAACCTGAGTGCTTAATAAATTACTGTGATAAGTTATGTGTCGCGGCGCGCGGTCTGTGCGCTGATTGCTGGATGCTTTGCGCACCAGCGTGCAGCGTCCGTGATGCTCTTACAGCCCTTTCACTCAACTCCATTCAGTTAAGTATATACGTACCGTTAAAAAATACACACCAAGATTTGGTGGGTCTTTTATAACAAACATGTTAAAAATAAATAACTGATATACATATTTTAGTGGTATATTTATTTTGATAATATTAATTGTGGTCTCATATTGGTGTTTAGTCGCCTTTCATTTTTAGACTGAGTTTTTAGAGAAAAGTACACTAAGATTTTGTATTTTTTTCTTGTTCGTGAACAACTCGAGTAGTCTTATAATTATTTTGTTTTTTTTTTTAATTTTTAGTAAATGCTTATATATGTATAAGAATATTAGAAAATTTAAATTATAGCTTATAGCATCAGTGAATTTATCTTCAAGCTTACGAAAACGAGTTGATCGATTTTGATCAAAATCAAATCATACGAATGTATCTTAAGAGTAGGATACGCAGTCACTACATGTCAAAATGATTCTTAAATGATTGCAAAAAGATAAAATCCGCCATAGACTGACATCACTATTCTCGCTCAATTCATGATGTACATTTAAGCAGATTCGACTTATTACTCTCAGTCCGATACACATTATACTTAATTCATTAATCTAGTTGATCCCTAGTTGTTAATTAACTCGAAATAGTCTCGTCAAGGTATGTCCCACAACCTCGACCGCGATCTTACATTCTTTACAATCACATTTCATGCAAACACCAATGTTATCTACTAGTCAACCAGTCAATTAAATACATTCACCTATTTATTACCCAAACGCCGACGGCTAATGAAGAAAGAAACATTACAAAATCCACCCCAACCTATAAATAAGTATTTAATACGATTAAATACTTTATTATTAATAATATAATGGCAACGAAATCATCCAGAATATAACCGAATTGTATTAGTAATAATGACGCAAAACAACTTCGCGGTTACTTAAACAAGTTCGAAAGTTCAAGTTTAATAAGTAAACCAAACAATCTCGAAAGTTTTGTGTCGCATTCTCAATGTAGTTTGATATTCCTGATCGAGAAATAATTATTAAAATATTGTAAAAAACAAAGCTATGCTCAGAGATTGCAAAGCAACATACATGAGCTTTTCATATGTTATCAGAGGTAATAAAAAATTAATGATATCAAATCTTACATACAACAGACTAGACGTTCGCTAGATCTTGAGATTGGTTAAAGATTACGTAACAATGAGACCTCCTCAAACAGTAAAAAATCCTTAATTTTAGGAAGACAACCTTCATGAATAATTATTAAGTACAAGATCAATGACAAGCAGACCTCGAGCTGTATAAATATCGTCTTGAAGCCTCAGAATTCACACATAAAAAATGTCGAACAGAATATAAAGATATATTTTTCCTCAAACGATATCTAAAAAGTAATAAAACATGTCACACAAAGCTTCGTCATTGCCAAGCGACCACCCGATTTAAAGATGCTCTACAAAAATTTGTGCTTCAGACTTACTTATCTGTATTGGCTTAAATCTCTTCACGAACTGTGATAGTAAGCCCTATCGTATCGCAATACTAGCTAGACAACAATATTGACGTATGTTGCGGCAGGTTCTGATTCCAAAAGGGTAAACATAACATAACCAGTTTTTATGCAAATACTTCAAATATTCTAATTATAACTCAAAACGCTCTCAAGGACATTAAAACATTTTTTTATGTGAGCCATTATCAAACTACGTAGCTGCCTATTTATCTGATATTAAAATTCAGAGGCATTGGAGTTTATACTGGTTATTGCTAGACGTCGATCAATACGATAAAAACTGTGTGTATAAATTATTAATAGGCATACCCGTTTCATTATCTTCTTAGATCGATACAGGTCCAATAAAAAAGACAACTTTTTGTAAATCAGTTTTAGTTTCAAAGGATCACAAAGAGCTGTTACTTAACATAAAATATCACAATTCTAGTAAAATGTAAGGTCATGAATAATTTAAAAATAAATATTCACAATTTGTAGCTTCAACGAACGCATTGCGTTTGGCTACAACTTGGAGTCAATAGAATTCACTTCACTTAATATACCAAACATAATACGTGGGCTGGCACGTACCGGCCACATTTAAAATTATAACAAGATCACGTGGATAGCCACGATACAATTTGAAATGTTCGGTAACTGAATATTTATCGACACTATTCGAAGTTTGACCTATTCTTATCCGTATCTCTTGCGTAATATTTACACAGTATTAGGCGTAAAAAGATAAATGTTTCACACATGACACCGTAACGGAAGCCACGATATCAACAAAGCAATTGTTACGCACTCGCTCAGTTTGCTCTGCAAATAAAAATTTGCTTCCTTATTTCTTTATTTTCTGCATAAGATAATAAGTGTCTTTCTGCAATTATCATATAAATTAATTTAAGAAACGCTTTCGGCATGATTACTTCAGCAATAAAGTTTCATATCTAAAGCACACTTTTGACAACGTGACAGTGCAAATATTGAAGATAAAGTTTGTAAAAAGCCTAACCAGAATTCTGAGAAATCACAAAAGCAAATGCATAGTTTAAACAGATAACGCAGCTATCAGATTTAATTTTAACGAAGTTAGTGGTATGGCGGCGTAGTAGTAGTAGCGATGCTAGTCCTAGTTCGTATTGTAACGCTCATAAATATTTTGTAAAACAGGAAATAGAACTGTAATCAGCGTTCGAGACTTTTGACAGGTGTGACCTATTCAAACAGAGTTAAATCCCTGCTTCCTGTTTTCTTCTGGACATGTGCATAGACTATCAGGTGTGTTGGACTTTCACCGATGGACGATGACGACCGATAACCGTCGATAGCTGGGGTCGCGTCTCGGCGTCCCACAGGGTAACGAACTCGATCCCATTCTATCTTATACACATGTACGCGTGCACTCAATTGCGCGCCTTAATGGCCTGTCGTTTGTATCGATTCACGTCGTTCTGTTGTTAAAGGGCCGATACTTATCTGTAATAGTGCTACTAGTTAAGTAGTCGTGTCTACGATGTTTAAGGTTCTACGAAGAATTTGTTTGTTGAGCGTTTTATTGTGGTTAACGAGTCATGCGTTGGATGATTTATCGTTTATGTATTTAAACTGACTCTGTTAGACATTTATTATAACCTCAATACACAAAACCCAATTGTTTTGTATTTTTGACACTTAGCTTGATAAAGTTTTGATACCAACTCGGATCGTAATTAAAACGACATTTATTGAGTCCAGACATTAGGAATTTGCAAATCGCGTAATCATTCTCAACTTACCAAAAAGATAAGATATATTTTTTTTCTAGTTTTACCTGAATAAAACTGGTTGTGTCTATCAGGTGATATTGTTTGGGTTATCGTGTTCACGTATATTAGTATAATTTAAATTCAATGTTACGATATCCAAAGAAACCGCGTAGCGATTGTAATATATTCTCAGTGCGTAAAAGATAATTCTTATTGTGTTGTCACGTGTAATTTATTATTTGGGACATATCTAATAGGTTCATTATTTACAAATAACTTTGTATTGTAAAGGTGTCTCAACCATATGTAAGTTTAAATTGTTTTTAGCACTCGATGGACTTTTAAACAGGCTGAGTCTTTAATAGTAATACAATTGGATAAACGGTTTCATAACTAATTCACGTGCAAACCAGGCTTTAACTAGATAAGTATTGATGTTCAAGAGCTTATTTTCAAATGGGAACTTTAAATATGCTGTATAATAAAAATCACTTATTCGAAATCTTACGAAGCAGCAATTCTTTCTTCCTGACAACATTCCAGTATACAACTAAAATTTAGAGTTCCATCACTCACGCATCAAACAAGTGTAAGGACGGTATCAAGTGGAAGATCATTATGATTTACGAGAAGGGCCACATAAACAGTCCTATGTAAGGTCGACGAGTATTGACCGTAATCTTACCTAGCATCAAGGAACTAAAAGACCAGGTAATAAAATTGTGAATAAAGATTAAGGATAACTGTCGAAGCTGTAACGTAAAAAGGTTAATCGTAATATTTAGGTTGTTATAACTCTGTAGCTAGATGTAACTCGTTCAATAACAGTAAATTGCTTAACTAATAATAAAAACCAGTTCTAGAATTGTGTTAGATATGATTCAGTTTTGTTTTTTTCGTACCTTAATTCTAATATAATATTTCTCTTTTTACTATCTAAGTCTCTCAAGTTATTATTTACTTTTAAGTTCATTTACATTGTCTATTGCATTTTCTTTATCTAAACTGCTCCTTTGACATCTATAATAACATATATTTTTATTTTATTATTGCCAGGAACTCTCAATTGCAATAATATATGCATGCTCAATATAACAATCTCTACCTGCAACAATGTAGTGATTTAATTATCAAGCTTACTTCCTGCATAAACTGTGTCTTTAACTTTATTTTTAGCCTCATCGTAGTTTATAGTACATGATTCTTTAAAAAATATAATTTCTAGTTGTACGTAGTTAGTTGTATGTTGTTCTTATTTCATCTTTACTCAGTCTTATCAAATTCTCAAATTAACCATGTTATTTTATTCGTTTTCGTTCATATCAAGTAATCAAGCAAAACCATAGTAAAGGTATCACAAGTCAAAACTACGATAGCATCCATTGTTCGGCGTCGTTATCAGGCCAGGATTGAACCGAATGCGGAGAGAATGCGATTAAAAAATCGCAAGGACGGCTATTTTTAACGTTTCGCTGTTCTAAATGCGGCCAGTGAATGTCTCGGTGCGTGTTGTACCGTTGCGTCATTAACGTGGATCGGTAAATAACGAAATTTATAATTATAATGAGAAAAACGACACAGCTGGTAAATGTAACGTAAATCAAACCTACGCGTAATTCAATAAAAGAGCATTATTTGATGTAACAGGAACAAACAGGCAAGGTATACAAAAATACTTGACAAATATATACAAAGACGCATGTGACCTAAGGGTAAAATGTTGCAACATTAGTGCGTCTTTCGTGTCGACGTACGAAGTTGTATGCGGATATAAGACAATTTGACCAATCCAAATCTATACGATCCCATAATTTTATAACCTAAACCCAATAGCTTGTTATATCCCTCGATGTATGCGTCAAATTCAGTGGATGAAGAGTTTTGTTAGCCAGGTATTATAATAATGTGCATATGCTGGAGCAGCGTAACTAAACAGCCATTTATAGTAATCTAAACATTATAATTTTATAAATACTATAAATAGCATTTAGCATTAATCCTAATAAATAGCCTACAAGAAACTCGTCAGGAATACTAAGTGGGTCTGTTTTGCGAGATGTGCTAGCCACGGTCCGCAAGGCCAAGTTTTACTGTCCAAATTTATTATTTCCTGTGGACCATGAAAGAATTTTATATTAGATCCATTGTGAATATAAATCATATCTGCATTGTGCATAAAACGATCTTCACGATGTATTGTAACGCAAATTGACAATATGTAATGTGAGCCCGTGACTCGGTACGTGAAAGTAAGCATCATCACGATTACTAGTAATTTGATCCATTACTTTTTGAATTTCAAAATCGTCCATCTAAAATTTGTGTCAGTGCTCTAGGTAAATCAATAACCAATATATTTTAAATATGTGTTTTGTTTTTAGACTGTCAAAATTAACTTTATTGAAGAATACTCGTACGTCCTCAAAATACCGTAGTTGAAACGCATGGGCCCATTAATTGTAAACGTGACAATTATACTCGCCTCACCTATACCCGGCCACTTGCCTTCTCTATTTCATTTTAAAGGTTCATCTATTCTCACGCCAGCCGCCTTTGGCTTCACATATTCATTGGAAGATACTTACTTGGTGTATATCGATGTATCAGCTGCCTGCATTTCAAAAATTTCTCATTCCTAATGTCTGTCGTATTGTGTTATGTTTTCCACATCCGAATTGTGATACGTAGGTACCATGTTATTAGATGACGCCAATCAACTGAACACGTTTGACATGACGTTGATATCACTTGAATTACAGCGTCATCAGTGATACGCCATCCAATGTGCCTGCCAAACTATTATGGCAGTATGCCCCAGGTATGTCCGTTGTTACATTGCAGGGAATCGTTTTCGATAGACCGTGGAGTGCGGACGTTCAATTTTATGGCCCTGAAAACCAATGTTCGAAAGCCTAGGTGTTTTAGAGCGGTGGACAGTGATAATATCGAATTATGAAATCAACCTTATTGTATTGTATTAAAGACTGTTTTATCCTCACTAACATCAACCACAGCCCCTGTCCTCTTACAGCAGGCCATAAGCCTCAAGCAAAATAATGGACGATTAATAAACCCATTACTAAAGTATTATAATAACAAAGTTAGGGCGTAGTAGCGTCAGCATGATCAATCCGAGCGTATTTACTGCCGGGAATAAATTAGTTTTATGTATTTTGGCAGTAATATGCTAAATGCTAGCGATTACGACCGTAGTCCGTAGTAGTCAATGTTAAGTCATTTTGATGGTACACTTCTCGTATTCTCGTAATTGTTCTAATTAGAATGAAATCATCATTGGTAATGGATATGCCATCAATTTTAAAAGTCTTTTTAGTTTTCTTACTTTACGAGAAATTACACAAACAACATGATACGTTAACGGCTTCCAAAGCTCCATTCAGCAATGATAAAATTAAACACAGGACATTGTAATCTATACCGCAAACACCGCAGGCAGGAAGCAATCCGTGCGCAATAGTAAATACTAAGAACTGCATATATTGTCATTTAATCGTAATTGTTTTGTTACCAACTTGTTACTATATGTGGATATTCTTCCGATGTAAATCCTTCTTAGTCCTCTCAACTGTGGCCTATAGCATTCAGAGTAATTTTATCTTTAATCTACTTAATAGAAGAACATTTCAAATAGATTCTACCAGCTTTCATGTCGGTAACCTAATTCACCGTGAACCCACACGGTGGGATGCAAACGGTCTCATATACATAAAATGGTTATTTAAATCAGTCCGCTTACATACATAATGTAATTTTTGCCTCAATTTATTCTTCGCTTACAATACTTTAATATGTAAACGTCGGTGTCAATGTTGTTGTAGCAACGACAATTTAAATTAATGATTTCTCAATTCAGAGATATAGGCGCGTCTTGCGCCTACTTGTCCGAGTTAGGTGACTGTTAAACCATCATTTTGATAGACGACGCAGTGTGTTAACGCTCTTACACCAGTTTATGTATTCACAGACGCGTACATTTTACGATTTAGCATGTTATGGCATTTGGCTCATAAAACTTTAATTTCTATCTCTAAATATTGTCCTGTGACTCATGGCTCAAGACTCGCGATTCACTATTATCAACGACTTCCGTAATGATCGGTTATATCATAAAATGTTCAAGGATTAAGGCGAACTCAGTGTATAAATATTTAATAACAAATTCATATTGATACAATAATAACAATTCAAAATTAAATAAGCCCTCTTTACATATGGTGAATAAAAATTTTACTAATTTTTATTTTCTGTTTGTCGACAGGCATGAAAATGACTATGTCCACGGCACCAACGATGAGTGCTCGGGTACACAGAAAAGTAATGCGGGCACCACATAAGCGTGCCCACCCGGGTAAGACACAGCACCCGGGCAAAATGGTGCACACCGGCAAAGTGGCGCATCACCCGGGTAAACTGGCACATTTAGGCAAATTCGGGAAACTCGCGCACTACGCTCACACGCACGCCCTGCGCCCGCCCGAGCCGTGCGAGAACAGTAACGACAGCGGCCTAGGACCCGACGCCGGCGCCGTCAACAGGTAAGACATGTCGTATGCACCGCTTGCTAATGCTATACTCACTGCAGTGTCGTGTCGGCCGCATTGTTCTAACACCTATATGACTACTGTGGCGTCTTACTTATGGTTGGGTACTTAAGGCTATCAAATCATTTTTGTTAATAATACTTTCCAAAAACTGCACTTCCTCTTTTCTACTAGGCTCTATTTAACGATATGACTACATTTTCGTCGAAAATTACTTCATGATCAAGTTTATTAGCAGAGTACCAGACATGAGATATATTGGATCAACTGTGGAACATAAATTGTATAATTTTAAGCTCCAATATGTATGAGTAAATTTGCATCCGCATGAATGTATTAGATGCTCGATATTTAAGGCGCCAAAGCTTTTGCCGCTTGATAACTGGGCTATTGACAATGCTTGTTGTTGATCTGAAAGCTATCGAAATAATGAAAAAAGTCTTAATTTAAATAATCTTAATTCTAAACAAAAGGGAGATCATTTTAAAGATGTTATAATTACTGCGCGGTGCCTAACTTGAATAAATCGCGACCTAGACAATCAAACGCGATAAATGACGTTTATCTACAATAATTTGCGATATACAATATCTAAAGTCAGCGCTTACTCACAGTTTTAACAGCTCGAAACATCAGATAGCTAGAACTTTACGTGAATTCTTTTCAATACGACCTCCGTCCAGTTTTAGATATAGAACTGACAGCGCACGTCTGTACGCGCAGGAGTCGGATGCGCACACGTCCTTATCGATACAATCGAGTAGTTACTCTTCGATTTATCGTCACTAGATTTTTATCGATTCTTCAACTTGGACGGATGTCAGAATTTCGGCGTACTATAAAAGATTTTACCTTGACTAGATACGTTATTCGGATTGGAACTTGATTATCATTTAAATTAGCTGTTGCTGTTGAATTTAATTTCTTCATCGATCAGCCTAGCTGAAACTTATTTTTCTAAAGGTAGTCTTATCCCACATGTATTAGATATTCAAAACAACAAATTGACTAGAAATATTTTATAGTTTTCTATTACTTATCTGCTAATAATTCTTCGTTATTCCATAATCTATCTATAATATGTATATTATGTATAATAGGAAATGTCCAGCGTTTCCCATATCAAATGTCTTCTAAGAAGTGAATATTTATAAACAAATAATTAGTCGAGTACAATTATCCACACTTGTGAACATAATCTAGTGCCGAGTACGCGATTGAAGTAAATACCTAATACATATTACGTAATGACGTCACTTCGCAACATAAACACTCGTTACATAACAATCAATTGCGTAAAATACTAAACAATGTTTTAAATCGAATGCCGTTTTATGTGCAGACAGTTTGATTTGAACATTTTTGGAATGTTACTCAATAAATAAATGTTCTTAATGTCATATGGGATATACTGAATTACTTGGCTTAAGATAAAAAAATAAGTAGTTCAATTAAACAAAAAAAAATATAGAACATCAAAAGCTGTCGAATTCGAAAACAAAGTCCCATTACACCTAGATACAGTTTACATCCAATCTGTAAAAAATGTAGAAAGTAAAGAGCAAATTAAATCTATAATTCCCGCACCAGAATCCGATCACTATCCTCAATTGGCCAGCAATCAAATGCTTTGAGATCGGTGATGACTGATAACACGTTTGTAACTCACGTGTCGATACATGATATCCAGCTGTGATTCATGCTAGCGTTGCTCCCCGACCACCTTGACACGAATAGAAATGGGTCAAGGTCTACTCTCCAGTCAAGGTCACGTAGATCCAAAATGTTTCAGCTATGAAACTTTTGATTTGGTTTGATTGTGCCGTCTCGCTACCACAGCTTAGCAGACCTAGTAGTGACAGCTTCAGGCCTTCAGATAACCAAAAGAAGTTCTTGTTGGTTTCTTTTATCGTATATCATAAACCAGCAATAAAATTGGATTACGGTAGGTATTGAGTAGAATCTCTGTTGAAACTAAAATTAAATGAATTACATAAATATTTATAACGACGATGTAAATCACTCCGTGAAAGTTAATTCCGAAGGGCGTGCAACAACTAATATTAATATTTTAACTATTACACACAGAATCTGATATCCCTCATAAAACACATTAGAAGGTTTAGGTAGCCGATGAAGAAATCAAGCCGGTAAATTAACACTATCGCAACGGCTATCAAATTATTTCATTTACATTTCTTCACTAGGTCGGACCTCTCTCTTGCGTTAAGGTCAACGTGTACTTTAATTATTAGAATGAAAATTACACTTTCTTACACAATTTTTCACTTAACTCACCGTGTAGTTATTTAAGCTTTTACTTCCGTCAACGATGATGGAACTATTAATTTTCCATGTCATAGAAGTTTCCGCGGTACGCCCATCACGATGTGATGGTCCCTTGAAGTCATTAGCATTTGTATTTAATTAAAACATTCTGCATTCTATAGATTAGTCATTATCACTGCTGTGTCTAACTGCGTGTATAATGCTAACCTGGTACTTCATATTAAAGCCTATTTAGTTCGGACTTCAAACGGTGACCAGAAGTCGCTTTGTTGTTAATGTTTTCATACAAAGATTTTTAATTTCCTTTAAGCGCTGTTTTTTTTATTTTCTCCAATACTCTGATTTCGTTTGTTTTTCTTTTTCATGTAGAATTTCTGTAAGTCGTTAATTTCTTTGCCTATTACAACTAACAAAGATATTGAATTTAGCTCTATTTTAGTCAATGTATACAGAAATAAATTTGGCCAATTTAGTTCAGTGATCACCAATTGAACAGTTTACATCCTAGTCTGCGCTATACACAGACTTCCTCAAGATCTATCAAACGATCTCATCGCTGCGCAAACACACCTCAAAGCCACACTCGCTAATATATTTTTAGCACGTTTCGACGCACGTGCGCGTGAGTCGCCTATCACGCTGTTACTTCACCATTTAGCCAATAATAACATAAGAGTAATTAATACATCCTACCGTCTCAAATGCCTCGATCCATTTCAGCTCATTATGTTCTGCTTTTTATTCGTTGTCGAAGATTAGTGACAATTTAGAATACTTTCGTTACCAGACAAATAGGTAGTAATAAAAACCTTGTTCTGAATATCTTGTGTATGGTGCCAATAGATTTTCTTGGCGTCTTCTTCGGATTAGAAAGTAATGATTTACGCTGGCGCCCAACAATTCATTATCGTATCCAACTGTTGATAAAACTATGTACACGAAAATAGAACATATAATTTTTCTTTACCTTTAAATGACGACTTAGTCTTTCCCTGCAACTGGTATCTACTGCTTTGCTTGATCTTATTTAAGGCCCCTTAAATGACTTCAAGGCCTTTTTATAACTTTAAAATATTAAACTCAAGCAATATTTCTACCTTATACAAAATCCAGCCTAACCTAAGAATCTATTGACGCCCGCCATTCATTTGGCGTATACCTTTATCGAATTGCATGCCGAATACATCAGATCGCGAAAGACTGACGATGGCAGTATCTTCAAAAACTAGAAATTTAACTAAAGCCTTAACTGGCGTGTGCAGATTATCGGACACTTTGGAGGAGTGGGAACACCCGGAGTTGAAACGGCGACGTGGCGAGACAGATTCAGCGGTAAAGCTAGAATGCGACGACGCAAACGACGCATACGCTTTCCACGCGACGGGCGTGACCGAGACGGTGACATCCGCTGTGCCCGATGCTCCCGCCTCGTCGTTCGCACCAGCCCTACCCGATCCTGTGTACGTTATCATTTTTGTTAGAGAACGTTCTTCTCATGCTCATTGAAGGTAACCTCTGTCCCTAACCCGCCATTGGATTATCACAAAATGAGCAGTCTTTACGGATTTGGGCTGACCGTGAAGGCTCCAGAGTGTCCTGTGTTGAGGTTTTCATTTGAAAAGGATTTTTTATACCCACTTAAACAATATAATCATTAAACATGCTTATGAAATGCTTGTCTTAGCGTATGACGGGCATTTATATCTGCATGTTCATCGCATGTAAGTGTTTGCATCGTTCGTATTCGTATATTTGTGACGCACTGATGGCTACTTACAAAAGTTTGTGTTAATATGTTTACATTGTCATATGATTTTTTCTTGTTCATTACGCGGTGATGACGCATTGCTTTGTAAATTACCCCCAATTCATAATTTACGTAATTATCTTTTTGCAGAATGAGAGCGGGTTGCAGTATACCTAGACCAAACATAGCAGAAACAGCCGGCAAAAGGTTCCAAGATCCGTACAGATCGTGCGGGAAGTTAGGGAGTGGGGGCAAACTAGCCAACAAGTACCCCGGCGGGGGAAAATTGGTCGGTGCTGGAGGAAAATTAGGAGGCAAGTTAGGAGGAAAGTATGGTGGAAAGTTAGCACAGGCTATGGCGAGAAGAAGGGCATTAGCAGCCATGACGCAAGGTGGCAGGCCTGGGCTAGCGGCACCGCTGTCCAACCGGTCGCGAGACGGTACGGTGGAGCTGCAAATATTGTGCCAACCCGAAACACAACACAGAGCGAGGTAAATATCGCGAGCCATACTTATCAGGTGATAAGATGATCAGAAAGATGATCTCAATACATCAAGTACCCAGACAGAAAGTTATATTCAGAGGCAAATTTACCTATTAATATGACGACTCTTCCATCTTAAAACATTCACATCATCATTACAGCCATTTCCTCCTAATAATGAAAGTAGATTACGAAATTCTCTTTTTTCTTTTGCAGATATCAGACTGAAGGCAGCCGAGGCGCTGTCAAAGACAATTCAGGGAATGGTTTCCCAACAGTCAAATTAGTTGGTTACGATAAACCAGCGGTACTGCAGGTAAGCTGGCGTACAAGATATTAATTATCCTCTTACTCTGATTTCGCTTGATACCTTATATGTCGCTCATATCTACCCTAACATCTTCATGTCGAAGGTCGATGTTTAGAACTACGATAAATCAATGGATAAGATCAAGTCGTGAGTGGAAAGCTAATCTTGATAAACTGTTGTGGTTGGGTTTACCACGGTAGTAATTGAGAAGGGTAACTTTACATTCATAGCGAGATACACATCGATGCAGTATTCGTCATCAGACAGTCTCTGTACAAAAAGTCAAGCCTTCGTAAATAACTTCGCAATTTTTATGTTTTATTTTCTGGTCAGTATTCTCATGGTTCCTTTTGTTTCCAGGTATTTATAGGAACAGACACAGGCCGAGTCGCCCCGCACATGTTTTACCAAGCCTGCCGCGTCTCAGGCAAAAACTCAACTCCGTGCAAGGAGAGGAAGGAGGACGGCACGGTCATCATAGAGATCGACCTGGAGCCGGCCAAGAACTGGCAGGTCACTTGTGACTGCGTAGGAATACTCAAGGTGATTATGGCAATTTTTCTTCCTTAGAACGAAAATTCACTTCTATGAAATTGTCCTGGTGTTCATGAAATATTATTTGAATGTCCCAGCATGCCCCTTTTCTTAAATACATATCATAATAAAATTGTAATGATCCCTAAGAAGCTGAATTTCTAGATATTGTTGATCAAAAGAATCTGAGAACTTTTTTGAAAACACCCGTCATATTAATTTCACATTTTAATAAAAATGATTATTTGTAGGAACGCAACGTAGACGTAGAGCACAGGTTCGGCGAGTCACTCGGCGGCGCGGGCGGCGCGGGCGCGGGCGCGGCCAGCGCGGGAGCGGGCGCCGCCCACCTGTCGCGCGGCAAGAAGAAGTCCACGCGCTGCCGCATGGTGTTCCGCACCGACATCGTCAACGCCGCTGGACACCCCGAGACGCTGCAAGTCTGCTCCACACAAATTATATGCAGTGAGTACTTGTTCACTAAAACTGCAGCTTCAGTAGCATTTCACGAAACGGTGATATTGCTGACACTGTTTAAAAATCTCTAACTTATCTCATATTTTCCTTTCATTGTTTCCCAAGATAATTTCTGTATTTTTATATTCTTTTCCTAATATGAAATATGTAATAATTTCAATTTTAATCCTATAGGACATCAATGGAAATTGGTGAGGAATGGTAAATTGTATGAAACTAAATCATTCTGTCAATTATAGCACAACCACCAGGCGTACCGGAAGTGTGCCGCAAATCCTTAGTATCATGCCCAGCGACTGGTGGATTAGAACTGTACCTCCTTGGCAAGAACTTCCTTAAGGAGACCAGAGTGGTGTTCTGCCAGAGACAAGACGGACGCACGCAGTGGGAGGAGGAGGTCGTCCCCGACAAAGAGTTCTTACAACAGGTATACTTACGATATTGTATTTTAATTTGAGCCCAAAACCAGCCCTTGTGGTACTCCTAGTTCTTAAGTAAAGCCATGTTAAAATATGTTGTCAATCTAAAAAAATTAAGTTTGTTTTTCATTAATTAATATTGGGTGATAAGGAGGTTGGTTTTAAAATAATCTATACTTAGTTAAAATACTGAATTTACTATTGTCTTTGTAGTCAAACGCTCGAGTAAAGTCATTGAGTCACTCAAATTATGGGAAAATGAAATATTTTCAGTAAGAATCAGATAGTATAATAATTTGTATATTTTAATTGTTTGATGCAAATAATTATTTAAATTCCGTATTGAATTAGGTGTTAAATTATTTATACATCATTTGCGTGTCTACTTACACAATTGTTTCGGAAGTAGTTAATATTTAGTGTTGATTCACTACCGGTATTTGCTGCCGTAATGCGGGGAAAAGTTGTAAAGCAGTGAGTACATGTTTCGCTTGTGTTGCAGACGCACCTGGTGTGCTGCGTGCCGGCGTACTGCCGCGCGGACATCGCGGAGGCGGTGCGCGTGCAGGTGTTCGTGCGCTCGGGCGGCAAGGCCAGCGAGCCGCACGCCTTCTACTACACGCCGCCCGCGCACTCGCCCGGCCCGCCGCACGCCGCGCGACACCCCTCGCAAGGTGAGCCGCCCCCCTACCGCCCTGTACCGCCCTGTACCACTGTCATGTCTGTCTGCACGGGGAACATGCTTCATATCTGTGTGCAATACCAAATTGCTGTCGATATACCGCAAAGCTTGTGTTTCTTCATTGTTCATGTTCGTAACCCCGGCCGAGGTACCTTACTGTCAATACGGAATGTTCCCACCCCACAAATATCCCTTTATTTGTATGGCATTCTAGAATCTGCACTAAGATCCCTTTTTAGTATGTTTTTAATTTGTTGTGGACAAAGTTAATTTCAAATATTAAATAAAATTAGTATTGACACATCAAATATACATTTTAGATTCAATTAGTAATCCGCTTTGCCCTTTTAATACATCCTTATTTCATCATCACTAATTATAATAATACTGTTTTACTTTTCTTGATTAATTTATAGGTATTCAAATAAATAGACATTACACACGAAAATACACACAGTAAGATTACGGTTACGAAACAATAACAGGTGCTATAGGATAACTATGTACTTACTAGAATGGTCCAATACTTACCCACACAAAGTTTAACAATAAGTAACAAATTAGAAAACCAAAATGTCTCAGCAAAAATGTCTGTCGCCTAATTCCACAAAACAATTTGTTCTATGTTTGCGTACACGCACTAAAAACTATAATACTCAATACTAGTTAGTGAATAATCAAAATGTATATAAAACTTTGTCCATGCATGTACGTAATATATGTTCGAAATTGTCTAAGAACTGATCAAGTACTTGCTTTATATCTAATATTGCTTAATTCCATTGTATACTGACTAACATTATCTTATTTTATCATTTGGAACCTTATAAACATTGCATTAAAACACAATTTGCTTTGGTATTAATTTAGTCTAATTTAGCTTTATTGTGTATCGCTTTCTTTTTTATAACTTATGCGATTATACATGGTTTTATACAGCAGTACATAATATAAATAAACAGTTTAATTGATACAGTTCAGTAAATTATAATTTATATAATCAAATATATTTGTTATATTTTAGAGTTGTCTCGATATCTCGCAGGAATAAAAACGTGAGCGATACAATCACCTAAATATGAAACCATTTGATTGTCTATTGCATATTATATTGCCACAACATGTTGCTTGAATCTAACACCGCTTATGTTTACTTAAGCATGTATATAACAGTATTGCGGTTAAAATAGTTTACTCAAAGTTAAGATATATTTATAGAGAATATTTGGAAGAAACGACTGATGCGCGAATTGCGTACTCTTTCTTTTTTCCCTTTCTGTTCAAGCTAGGTCTGTCTAGGTAGCGAGCACTGCCGACGCCCGCCGCTGCCCGCTGACCGCGCCAGCACGGTACTGACACACACAGACACGCCGACAGACACGCACACACCTTACATTACTCGTACAACACACATCCACACGTTCCTCATACAAACAGACGACTAATCACTGTCGATGTCCACTTCCATAAAATACTTCATCTCTGAAAAATAATAATATTAATAAGAAATAGAGAGAGTTACTATTTGACCATTTCCATTAATAAAGTCATAAAAGGCAGAAAAATAACATTATTTTATATATTCAATATTTACATAATGTGTTTTAGTATATATGTATATTAGCTTCGGTAATTCTAAGTTCAATAAGAAAGTAAAAAAAATATATTCTATTCATTTTACATCATTACAATTAACTCATTAATATGACCTACTTACATACTATATTTAGGTCTAATTTACCAATATTACTATAAGCAATTAACGAAATATGATTGTCATCGACAGTGCATTAAAACCATACGACACAGAACACTCAATACATAATAAACACAAAATAAAAAAAGTCCAAAAGACGACGCAACGTCCAATGGAATATCAACTCTATATACTTATACACAGAGCTCACTTGCCAGTAACACTGACCTTCTCGTAGGACAGACTCCACATCCCCCCACACCTAGATAGTATATACTTGTGCCGGCCCTTTATGTATTGATTGTGTAACTCCGTCTTAACTGGTCTATACGAGTTTAAGTTTTTTTACCAATGTATTTTCATCCTTATTTTATCAGAATAAAGTATGTATTTCAATGCCAAGAGAACTCGGCTGCGAGAGACCTAGAATTAAAGTATAGACTTTATTTCTTTCTGAATAAGGTTTGATAAACATTGAAAATGTTTCAAATATGTCGTCATAACGTCCTCGAAAACGCTACGAAAATGTAGGAAGCTAGCAATGGACTGCGTATCGTGGCTTTCCATTATAGGGGAGGTTTCGTCCAGGTCTTGACTCGGACTGGATTGAGCTCTAATGCATGTTACAGCTTCATTTGACACATTGAACAAAAACTTGATGTGTCATCTGAAGCTACTTAATATAATACTGGTTGCCCAGTGTGAGGAACCTAGACACAAAAATATAGAAGTACTGATGTAATCAATATTTTTACAATACATAAATGAATTTTTTTTCGTGCGTTGGGACAAAATGACGATTGATTTAAATAAAAGAATAATTTATACTTAAAAATATATTGTAAATGTTTAGTAATAAAAGATTTCATTTCATTGAAAACATGATTAAATCACATAATTTGCATAATTTATTCTTTGCTACCAAAACTACTAAAGATTTAGTGTAGTATTATTGTATATTGTGGAATAAATTATTGTTTTACTACAAAAATCATATGATTGTATGATATTTAAGCATTCACTGCGGGAAATATGTCTGGCAATACCCAAAAAGACCATAAAGCGTCGCTCTTGATATTAGATCACTTAGTTTAACCTCAAGCAAATCAGTTGGAGGATCCCTGATATACTTTTGAACGTTATATTAGTTAAAATTATACATTGGGAGGTTTATGGTCTGCTGTGAGGCATATTTGGCGTAGCGCATGCGGCCAGTTGGGACGGAGGTCGGGCAGGGCGGCACGCAGCCAGGCGGGCCCGAGCAGCTAGTAATGTGTGTCCCCGCTAGGTGGCGAGGAGGCGCGGCCTGTGCTGCTGTGGGCCGGCATGATGCCGCCGCCCGCGCTGCCGCCGCGCAGGCCCTCCATCATAGTGCCCGACCCGCACTCGCCCGTCGGACTCAAGAGCGAGGTGTGTAACCATCAACACGACATATAACACATATGCTTAGCCACAATTCTCTAAAGTTGAAATACAAATTCTTCACCTTGTAGAAAATATTTTTTAATTCTGAATTGTACACTAATTTCAAAGCGACACATTTGTATACTTACTTGTTCTTTTTATATTAACATAACTGCTGATCTATTTATAATACTGATAATTAACAGACACAGGTGAAAATAAAAAATCAGCTCTCAGAAAATCTTAGCGTTAGGAGTACATAAACTAAGTCATGAAATCTATAGAGTTTCATTTCATATACATCAATTACAGGCGCTCATAAGACGTCATTACTGTAGTTGCACGGTTCCAAAGTATCATATGTTACGTCAGGTATCGGACGACTCGAGCCAACACTCGCTGGTGGACGGCGGCGAGTCCTCGTGCGGCGCCGACGGGCCCGACAAGGGGCTCGCCATGTCCGACGAGCTCAGCGTCGTCGACCTCAGGCTCAAGTCCGAGATCGCCCGCGACAACCAGTCCCAGGTATGCCACACACATCGCGGAATATGTACTCCTCACTGACAACACGTCGCTTCTAGTTCAATTCAAACATAAATACTCGTGTCTACTTATTATTTACAACTTTTAATATCTCACAATTTTTATCAGGTTGGCTTTGTAAGCGGGTACGAAAACATAAAGCTGTCTCCACCCACGCCCTCACAGAGCGAGCCGCCATCCCCCCTCGCTTCGTTCACGCAGCAGCTGCAGGCCATCCAGAACCAGGTGCAGACTGATAAGATGGTCGAGACCGTGACGGCCGCCATCTTCAATTCGGACGAGAACGCGCCGCAGATCTACCCCAACATCATGCCCATGCAGCAGATGGATCCCATGAGACAGCTCATTTCCTCCAAATCCGTCGACCCTCTGGAGACAGATATGAAGGTCCTCAACCCAGAACTGATGATCACTGATACAACGATGCAACAGAGCGTCCTTCAAAGCAACGAGCAAAGACTGATAGTGTACAACCAGATGCAAAACAGCAGCCAAGAAGAGAGCTTCAACCCTTTCGGAGCCATCACCAAGCTAGAAATGGGCACAAGTCAGATCGAGCAGCGGCTGGCGCAGCAGTCCGCGCACATGGAGGCGCTGGTAGAGGACGCCATGAAGGCCACGGCCGCCATGCTGCCCGACAGCAGCAAGCTGGACGAGCTGGTGAACTCGCGCGTGGACGACCACCTGTCGGGCGCGTCGGGCTCGCCGTCCGCCGCCTCGCACGCGTCCGACATCCTGCTCAGCCCCAACGCCGCCGTCGCTGGCCGCAGCTCGGCCGCCGACCTGCTACCGCCCATGCCCGCGTCCGCCATCTCGCCTGACGTCATCCTCAACCCACAAGTGTCGCCCAGCATGCTGTGCGACAGCTCGCAGCGTATCGTCATGCCCTCCGGGCCCTCACAGGACGAGCTCATGATGATCCAGGACCAGGTGCAGCTGACGTCAGTGAAGACGCCGCCCGCCGCTGTCAAGTCGATGATCCTGAACGCTGCGGCCGAGATCCTGACGTCGGACACGACCATGAACGCGCTGGTGACGTCAGCCATCAACACGGCTAACATCCTGACGACAGACGCGGCGGCGGCCGAGCAGCCGCCGGCCGAGCCCCCGCGCGCGGGCGAGGCCCCGCTCGTGGCCATGTCGCAGGCCGTGTCGCAGGCCGTCACGCAGGCCGTGTCGCAGGCCGTGTCCCAGGCCGTGTCGCAGGCCGTCACGCAGGAGATGACGGCGCCCGTGCAGGGCCTCACGGACATGAGCGACCAGGACCTGCTGTCCTACATTAACCCCAGCACGTTCGACCAGGGTGAGTACATGGACGTATACTACAACTAGGCGGCCGCATTAATCCGAAGCCGACCGCAGGGGATCGCGAGCGTCTCGCTGCGTCCTGTATATATGTATATACTTAGCTTTAGTTTTCTATGTTTTAAGTACAGTGAATATAAACGCTTTTATTATCAGGGTTCGGATTAACGAGGCTTCTCTTTTATATCATTTATTAAACATTCTTATAATAACTGCACATTTTATAATTTAACAATCGCTTACTTAAATGATACCAATTAAAGAATGTATTTTTTTAAATGGTAACATTTAGGCAACATTGTGAAAGTCATCTTGTTTGTTTGGTATATTTGGATCGAAGTTGTGAATCAAAATTGTGTTTTAATTGATTACCCATATAATACGACTTGCATCGATCACGCTACAATAAATAAATGACAACCGTTGTTTCTAACAAATGACCAATTTTATTTATTGCAGTGTAAACTGGCCCGCGCCGCCGAACGTTCCGGACTCTCGTAAGCGGAACACTTAGCCTACTGAATGCATTTGTGTGTGTCGAGGGCTCAAACGCAGTTTTTATGTGAATTTTTAATGGATGTCTATGTAGGAATAATGTTTGTAGACTTAGATAATATAATCTCGGACGTAAGTGTGGATGGCATGTGTGTTGTAGACAAGCTTTCGTTTGATATGTGTGGACCGCAGTCGATCCTCGTGTGAGTCAGTATTACAGGGCAAATCAATTGGTTGAACATTGCGCTTTGGAATCATTGCGGCCTCTTGTATTTTTCATATACCAGACATCTTATTATTATGTAATTAACGTAAGTATCTGCTCCGACCATAGACGATAGATTTCCTATATTTATTAGTAGAATTATGAATTTATGTATGTTTTAACGTCCAATGGTTCCAAGTTATCGGAATCTATTGTATGAGTAATGTATTTGAGATATGTAAGTAAGTATGTACTGCATATGCATGCACGCAACGAACATAGATTGTATATAGAGTCGTGTGTGAGTATTTATGTAACACTCTGGCGTTGAGCGGACATAACCCCCATCTGTACGAGAAATGATAATTTACCAATTTATAATTTTGTCTCCGTCAGATTACGTGAATTTAGTGAAACTTCAGAATTGGACGACGTTCTACAGCAACAACTGCGTCAGTTATACCTGTTGATGTATGAATCATTATCCCCGTGCACGGTGTTGCTGCGAACATTCGGACGGTGGACAGACTCGCCTCATTCGCGGTCGTCTCGCTGCCGAACCAGTTCTCTCCCACTCGCATGTGATGCATCCTGACGCATTCGTCTAGCCTAAGCGACCGCTCCACGGTCTATCTAGCTTTTATAAGTTAAATCCAATCAATTACCACCATGCTAGGAATATTATAGGAAAATTTCGTACCGTATCCCCAAAAAGGCCTGAAAAATTTTGAACTGATACAAAATTATCATTTCTTTTACGGGTTCCTAAATTATTTAGAACAATATTTTAACCCTGTTAGGATATAGGAAATATTACTGGTATATGAGCATTTTATAACAGTGCACGAAGCATTTATGAGTTATTTTCATAGCTTTTTAAATTCAGTCATATTTCTTAAATCTTGACTTTAAGGAGTTACGGTCAGATGTGCTTATATAGGTGGTCATCCATGAAACAACGGATCACCACCGGCTTGCAATACTAGCACGAATAACGTTATGATTCAGTGAAAAAAAGAAGCTAGTTTATAACTTTAAGCATATCTAGTCGTCACTAATAATACAAGTTTATTTATATTAATTTTATTTAACAGTGATTGGTTCTATGTAAATAGTCTAAACCTTACCGCCACGCCATCTATATATTGATAGGAACAATCGCTAAGTCCAACGACCACAACTATGTATAATATATATAGAAGCTTTAACGATATTTATGATTTTGGACAACGAAATAACCCCACTCAAGCTTGGTGTACAAGTGAACACACTGACCACTTCAACTAATGTAAAATATATTTTTGTATGTTGTATATGATTGTGATATGTAACTGAAATATACATATTATTCAACGTAGTAGTTAATTATATCGTAAGTGTAAGGAAATTGTACTGATGTGATGTTAGAGCAAAGAGTATATTAAAATTATGTTATGAACATTTATTATTATTATTAAATGAGTTTTTATAGAGTCGAATGCTACATATTTGTGCCATTTAAATAAATGTAAACGTAGGTATATGTTAGTGTATGGAGCATATCGATAGAGTTCTATCAACGATTGGTTCGGCCGACAACATATGTAAGCGTGCCTTTAGGACATTTACACAGACCTTTGCGACATACAGTTGCCATAAGTCAAAAATATTTTTAATAACATTTCGGCCATTTTTAACATGCAACATTTTTTAAACTATGGCGGCAGCTATATGTCAATTAAATTGAAAAGATTTACATTATACAGTATTTTAATCTGGGACCACGGTGCAGATGCATTATACTGTAGACATTATTATACAATAATGTCTACAAACATTTTATACAAATATATTAGCTGCTGATATGAAATGCACGCAATATAAGGACGGATAGATATTTTATATGAAATGTTATGCAATCCTAGGCAAAAATATACAATATGAAAAATGTTATCCAGAAATGATAATTTTGGTGCGAAACTATGTCATTGTGATTGGACAAGTTTAAACGAATCGAATTATAAAACAAAGATATTTATACTAAAGTCATTAGGAATGAAGAATGAAATAAAGTTAGATATTTATTAACATAACAAGAGGGTCAAGCGTATCCGAACACAATGACGAAAGAAAAATCTTATAAAAACTATAAAATAATGTAAAATAATACTGGGAATCTCCTTTGTCTTCCTCCTAAGTGTTTCTGAATATGTTTTAAATTGTTTAATTTACATGACACCATTTTTTAGTAAAAGTACTAAGATTGGACAAACCGCGAAACTGTCAAGCTCTTATTCGTCAAAGCAAACGTTTTTAAAAGTGTATCCTTCGCTATCCCCAGTCTTGGTGTTTCTATTAAGTTTTATTTGTCTTCCATTTTGTGAAACATTCGCATACCGTTATCACAACGCGATTTGAATGATGTAAAATTGGGCTATTCAGTACCACGAGGTTAATTGGACAAATATTGTATATATATTTCTATTATAATTGTACGTAGGTAGTATCGATGTTTGTAAACATAATCTTAAGTAGATATTTTGATAAATAAATATTGGTTAATGTACTGAGTGCCAGTTAGCCTCGTGTCGGTAACAGCCCAGTTTTACCTACCTGAGTATTTGAAAAGGAGAAGATAGTTAAACACTGAGTTTGTTCATTAATTGTGTGTTATATAGTATATTTTTTGTGTTATTATTAGAAAATTGGTTTTAAATGTTGCTGTATTAATATAAGTTTCGTATATTGTAGTTGAACTCATAAAGTAAATTATGTTGTCCTAAAATGTTTATTATGTACCGATATAATGGTTTGCTCATACCTCGATTTGTATATTTTGAAGTGCGTTTTGTTGTAGTATGTATAGTTAACTGTCTTCTTCGTTTGAATACGACGTAAATGTTACGTTGAAGTATGTCACGTATCTACGTACACTGATAGATCTCTAGTCGGTCTAAATCGATGAGTGCTATCGCCGAGCGCGCGTTCATCAACTATGTTATTTGTTTTGATGTAATTAATAAATGTTATGAAAAATAGTTTCTCGTTTTATTTCCTACTATACAGCACCAATGGTCTCTATAAAATAGTCATAGCGTCGAATTCTTTTTATTTGACTCGATCTGAATAAAAAACTCATACGCCATTTCGAGCTAGTCTAGAAGCGACACCGACGGCTCAAACTAGTATGCAATTACTTTAGTCGTGTCGTCGTCATGTTCTGTAAAAATCGTTCCTTCTATTTATGAAAATTAAGCGATCATTACTGGCAGTGTTATTCTTGGTATTATCTATCATATAACTTGCAAATACCAACAAATCAATAAATGCGGGTCTATTTATATTCAAACATTCCTACTCGTAATTTACGAGCAGTCGAATTTGACAGCGCTTGATAGATTGACCTATATCGTCAACCTAGATACAGCTGTCTTCAACTCTGATCCCAGATAACACTACACGTGATTTGATCGTTTATCTTCGATGTTACTAACTGCTTTTGACACGATTACGGCATATTGTATAGGTTTTTTTTTTAAGACGGTAACAACCCTTATAATTTTATTAATGTTCATGTAATTATTTCCCATAGTAACGATTGCAAATAATTGTACCAATATTGCCCAAATTAATCTTATTACCACAAATTACAAGTTTTGTAGCTGTCTTGGACGTCCATGTCTGTTCTTCTATAGAAAAGGGGAGGATGGCACCTGGTAGATCATCTCATTTTAGATCCAAACTCAACAAGACCTTATTTTGGACCTGTGTCCCCATTTAATAAGTACCCAGTCTCTTCGCACGAGGTTGTCCCGTAAATAAAAAGTTCCTTAGATTAATAATTTTAGCTCTTCCATCTTGGAAACTACATGAAATTGAGGTATCATGCAAAATAAAATCCACAGGTATTGCAACATTGCACCTCATTTAATTCAATTATTCCTATTTATACATACATAATATGTATATGAGCGTAATATTCATAATTGCCTATTACAATAAAATTACACTAAACATAACCCCAAAATACTTACATTGAAATAGTTTTTATATATTTTAAGTTTACAATAAATATTTATATACCGTTAAATGCCCATGTAAGAACATAGAGTGAAGGTACAGAATAGGACGAAGATTATAAGTAGGATGGCAACCCAGGCAGGTACAGTACCTGGCAACAAAAAGATACACATTAATATGCTTACATAGCATACCAAACAAATTAATTGCTCCCTTGATACTTCAATAGAATCGTGGTATTTTAGTGGTCTTCTGTCAGATTAGAAAAAAAATGGCATTCTAACGCATTTTAGACTGCACGGACAGCCGAGTGGTGATGGTCACCACGCCAAACCTAATATGCCCAACGTGTCGAAGTGGGTTTTCCACGTAGGATAAACATTGCTCACAGTGACAAATGCTTTATCCGAGTCTGGTGTCTTTGTGTCTATGAGTCCAATGCTTATGAAACCCTTACATCCATCCAGACAGAGAATGAAATAGCTAACGGGAGGATTTTGCTTTAATAAAATGAAATAAAAAAAAACCGGCCAAGTGCGAGTCGGACTCGCGCACCGAGGGTTCCGTACAAACCTGCAAGGTTTACAAAGTTCGTTCATTACAACAATCGAGTCATATAAATATATATGACTCGATTGTAAAACGTTGCTTCATGCCAAATTTCAAGATTCTAGGTCGACTGGAAGTACCCTTTAGGTTTTGATTCCCTTGCGAGTACTTGCGAGTTTCAAAATATGCAGCTTAAATTGCTGTTTCTTTTGATTGCGTTGACATAGAAGTTTGATTTTGTTACAGCTTAAAGGTATTATAGACCTGAGTATTTGGTATGAATTTCAATTTAATACCTCTACGCGTTTATGAGGAAATAGGTAGTAAGTTTAAAATTATAAAAAAAAAAATATTATGTGATGTAACTAAAAATTTATGGTTTTTGTAATTTTTCCTTTATCTATGGTATAAGACGTTGCTTCGTACCAAATTTCAAGATTCTGAGTTCACGGGAAGCACCCTGTAGGTTTTGATTCCCTTGCAAGTGTCGAAAATTTGCGGCATAAACGGCTGTATCTTTTGATTGCGTTGCCTTAGAAGTTTGATTTTTTCACAGCTTCAAGGGACAGTAGACCTGAGTAATTGATATAAATTTCAGCTTCATACCTCCACGCGTTCCCGAGAAAAAGGGTCTTGACAGACGGACGGACGGACGGACGGACAGACGGACGGACAGACGGACAACAAAGTGATCCTATAAGGGTTCCGTTTTTTCCTTTTGAGGTACGGAACCCTAACAAGGACACGAAAAGTCTCCCACTGCAATTTAATCCCTTTACCGCGTGATATTACGAACATGCAAGTCATATGCGTAGAAACCCAGAGTTAGGACAGGCATTTGTGGATCACACAATCGCTTGCGGGGATCAAAACCACGACACTTCGCTTTCAGTGAAAATGCGTGGTGACCACAACCACTCGGCTATCTATCAATCAAATTGAAAAGTCATCAAATTAGTCTACTAAGTAGCACTTTTTGAAGGTCAGATTACATTGGACAGCTCCCAGTTTCGCGCTCCCTTCAGCGCTTCCTAAGTGTTTTTGCTGTGAGAGAAAAAACGGCATAACAAACTCTCCAGCAGGACGCTGTCTTTCGGTTTACAATATTATTATTATTATATAGTATAGTAACAAAACAGGCGTGTAGGTGCCGTTGAGGTCATAACACATGAGTACTCACTCCGATGCGGCAGCGAGTGCACGCAGAGACAGTTGTCCACGGAGATGGAGAGCAGCGCGGCCTCGGAGCGGCTCGTGATGGCGGGACCGTAGCCGCGCACCGGCAGGAACTCCAGCCCCGTCACGAACATGCGGTGAGCGTTCTGGACGTGCAGGACGCGCTGCCACACGAACAATTAGTGTTATTATACGTTACTATTACATGAGAGTCTTTTAAAATATAATCCATTTAAATAGGATTTGAATTAAACATATACGATTTGGTGCCATAGGTTAAAAAAAGGTAAACTATTGGGTCTGTAACAGACTAATTGAAAGCCATTTCTGGGGTAAAATCAGTAGTCGACATTTTTTCGTTAATTCGACAATTTTATTTGACTAATTGCAACTAATTTGCAACCTAGCATAAGCTAGGCATAAGTTGAAATTCAATTCAGCCACCCCTCCCCTCCCCATCACCAGCAAAATATCAACACTCCCCCTCACCTGTAAACTAAATGCGATATAAATATCGACGGATCCACTGAACATGGTCCCGACGCCGACGAAGCGTCCGTCGTCCCGCACGGCCAGCGCGGACAGCGACTCCTGCGCGAGCGCGGCCCGCAGCGGGGCCCCGTCCGCGCCCGCCCAGCTCTGCAGCAGGCCGCGCTGCCGCCCCGACCGGGACAGCGGGTTGGCTATCGTGAACATGCGGAACGAGTCCTTCTGCTCCTCTATTAGACCGAACCTGGAATAGTAAATAATATGGTAGCTAGAAAGGTACTTGGATAAATAATAAATTGTTTTAAAACTGAATTGACGAGACGAGAATTCAAAAATTAATAACTTGTCCATAATTGTAATCTGTTGAGTATGGATGTGGATTAATATAGAGGAAGAGGACGACCAAGAAAACGATAGGCGGATTGTGTAAAAGACGATATCGCTACAAAACGTGTTTCTTGTCAGATGACCTCCGATAGAAACGTATGGAAAAAAAGAAATAATGCGCCGATCACAAATAAAATAATCTGGATAAGGGCAGGGGTATGATGTCCATAACTGTAATCCGTTATGACAAATATTAATATTATAAGAACGAAAACAATTTCCACTTCTATAAAAAAAATCAAAATATCCATGTGCAAAAAAATATTCTTCTGGGACAGCAAATGTCTGTATCTACAGGCCTGATCTTAGTAATGTGTGTAGTACCCACCGACACCGTCGGAACAGGTACTTGTTCCCGTTGGGCGGCGTGCACACGATGCGCAGTCGCGGCGGCGCCCTGCCCCCCGCCGCCCACACCAGCGCCAGCCCGTCCTTGGCGATGCTCACCAGGGAGCTGTCGCACGGACTGTAGTCGAGGTCGTCGATCTGAGGGGTAAGAGGATTAATGAATATCAAAATGAGTTCTGAACATGAAAGGTTTTGTCTCTTGGTGTATGATGTAACACTGCTGGCCAAAGATCTTTTTGAACTATTCCACAATTTCTTAGTCCACTACACTTGAAATTAGCTGAACTTGAATCAGCACATTTTGTAATGAAGAACCCGCAGTTCTCTAATTTAAAACTTCAAGTCAATATATGTATCGAGAAAGGTGGTTCCCACATTTACATACTTTTAAACGGCGCCGCTCCTTACGCGTCTATCCATTGTTACATGATATAGGAAATCAGACGCCGTAATTCAAGTCATTTGCGTTGGGCCTCCCAACAATTTACACATTCTTATTAGTCTCCTGTTAAGTTTAAGAAAAGCGGTGTTGCTAGCTAAATAACAAATACTAATATTACAAACCTCTTTAGTGTGTCCATCGAGCTCGTAGAGTAGTTCCATCTTGGGGAAGCTCCAGACGCGCACCTTGCCGTCGATGCCGCCCGTCGCCATTAGCTTGCCGTTGTGGCTGATGCGCACCACCCGCTGCAGGGGGTCGTTACTGGAACATAACGTTTTTTTCAGTTATTTTACTAACAATAGCGTTATTAGATTGTTTTTGTTTACTAACATAATATAGAATTTGTCTGAAATAAATGAATTTATTATTATATCAAGAAGTATTCAGAAGTATACTTCGTAGTGAAACGATCGATGGCCTATTGAGGTTAAAATTACCGGGCGAGTGAGTGAATTGGGGTGCTGTAAAACCTTTCATACAACTAAGCAACGCTTGTACTATGAGTACTAGCCAACTTAACAAGCATAGCTTAAAAATTCTAGAATGTTTTATGTACATTTTTAATAGTTGTGCACATCACAAATGAAATGTAATCATTTCTGCAAGTAAGTAGGATATATCATCACTTTTACATATTTTTTTGAGAACACTGTATTCGACATTTCCAATCTGACTACCCTGAAAAGAAATGTTAAACAAACTCAGGGGTCGCAGTAACACAAACTATTGTACTGCGTGAGAACCGAATCCAAAACCTCCGGCATAGCAATCAGGGCCATAAACCACTAGACCACAGGCCAATCAATTAATAGTTTCCTACAAAAGTTCTACTTGGTACAACTTGAATAAAATTGACGTTGTTCGAATAGCTTATATCATAAATGTCAACTACAATTTATGTTAACCGAAACACGTAAGTAATTTGTTAGATTATAACCGACATTTTCCATGCGGGTGGAACCGAAGGCAGAATCAGATTTTAGATCTAGCAAATTTCATATTTATGTCTTTTCACAACGTAATATTGTTATCAAAAGGAAATGAGTCAAATATGTACAATAAGATTAACAACCACGCTTACATATCAAATTATAAGCGTGTCGAAAAATTGAACCTTGATCACGATTAAGAACATAAATAGGACTTTGATAATGAACTTTCTTATCATTTGTTTATTGTACTTGCATTTAAATTGCTACAAATACGTAATTAAGCGTAAAAGAGGGAGCTACGTGCCACTGTTTTACATAGCTTAGGTACTTTTATGGACCTAATTATTAGTCTCTCATTTGAAACCTTAAAACCATATATTTGTAACCATACAGTTCCCGAAAAAGGTATAAACCAAAAGTATCATGACAAACCCCACTTAAGGTTTGTCTATCCTTCCATATATTAGTAAATATTCCATATATCAATAATTGAATAATTCAATTAAAACAATATTAAATCATTAAATTTAACCTTAAATCAACCAGTTTTTGAACAAATAATACATTCAATGCTTAAATAAGTGTCACTCATGAATTCCAATAGATGGCGTTGATTGGTTTTTGAAACGCGTATACTGACCCGCGTTCTAGATCGGGAATCGTGTAATTAACGTTAAGTAGCAGAAAATCGGTAATCCTAAGTAATAATGTCTTATCTGTTATCATTTTACTGTAAAAGTGACGGATGCTTGTCATTGTTATCTATGCAGTTGATAAGAAATCTTTAATCTATAATCTGAATGGGGTTAAAATATTTATCAATAGTTTATAACTAGGCTGGTTAAAACAAGTGGTCTTATCTTCATGCTAAAAATACCATTCAAATAACTCTTAAAGAAAACATACAATTTATGGTCATGAGTCATGTTTTAAAAACTGCATAATATTGACTTAAAGGTGGTAAAAAACAAAAAGTCAGAAACAATTACAGACCCTGCAAATTTGCTGTGCCAGCAAATTTTAAAGAATTAGGCAGAGGATGAGTGCTGTATTATTTTCCGTCAGAATGAAAATGGGAGAAGCATGAACAACATAACCAACTAATGCATATTAAAAATTCCAAACAATGCCTGTTGAAATAATGCACCTAAAACTACTTAAGACTAACAGACAGATTATAATATGTAAATATATAAAGTATTATAACTAATATATAATTTTGTTGATTGCGTCATGCTGACATTTAATATATATACTACCTTCATAATTATTTTATGATTAGATAATGAGTTACAAAGTAATCGTAAATTGGAGGGTCATTACTATTAATAATATGAATGATTCTTGACCATAGTGAATAATATGATTTATTCAATAAGGCTTAAAAAATGCAGTAACCTATGTTATCAATACTTTGAGACCTATGTATATTATGTTGAGAGAGAATTGGCATTTAAAAATATTTATGTTAAGTTATAAGCTATATATTCAATAATAAAGGTATTATTAGGCCTAAAACTTGGTTGTAATAAAGTGAGCTACTTTCCTTGACCCATTTAGGCTGTATATTTAAAATTAAAACTCTTTACAATTTAGATATATTAATCCTTGAAATATCTCACTTATTAATCACTATAAACAACTAATATTCGTAAAACAACATCTATCAAAACTAAACACCAAACTTGGAGAACTTTTAACAAAAAATTGGAAGGTAGCTTAGTAGTTACGAGCAAATAAATGTACCTACACCTTCATATTTACCTGAAATCTGTTTGCACACTGTCGCTAGGCCTTATTTCAAATGATATTCTTTTCTCCGTGGTGTTACTATTGCTGTCTTTCTTAGATATATTATCATTCTCTGATACAGTGCGGCGCCTCCTCCTCACGAGCCCGTTCTCCGCTCTGAAGCTGCCGCGGCGCATCTCTGCTGCATCTACCATTCGTATATTCACTTTGTACAGTTGACAGTGGCTCTCCTGACCCGCTGTCAAGTATGTCTTGTTCTGGTTGCTCCTCACAGAACAGTTCATGACTACATTTGGTCCAGTTTCATGCCTCATCACCTCTTCGGCAATAAATCTCGTGCCATTGTGTGATAATTCAAATATTTCCTGGAAACAAATGCTGTATTGTTTAGTCTCATAATAAACTATTCAGTGTTATAATTTATTCATAATCTCAGCTTAAGGCGAAACTCACGGGTATGATAATTCAATTAACGCTACATTTCCGCGAATCAGTGATCGTAACGAAATGCCTAATTACTAAAACAAGGTAGTGATCATTGAACCAACACTTACATTTCTATTGGAAAATTATGTATAACTTTCGAGGGTTTTTTCTAAGAAATGTGACAACTACAGTTTTATGAATTGAATCCAAAAAGATGTGCATTTATTAACCGTCTGGGTGAGCAGCTGACACGTCTACTATTGCAAGAAACGGCATCATGTAATTCCGAGTTTGTTTCTACTTTATACTTACAAATCCATTAGCGACGCCTGTTGCAGCAGCTCCGCCACCACCCGCAACTATTACGTGTCGATTTGTGAGTGTTTGTAGCGTATAGAGCGGAAAATCAACCCTCGCCAGCAAACCATCACATCTATTCGGAGACATAGTGGCTGTATCATCAATTTAACCTATCCAGTGAGCCTATATCTAACAAATAACACTTTCACAATGTCAAAGGTAGCCACACAGAACCATTTTAATTAACTAATCATCGTAAAATTAATATAATATGGATTAAACAACGAGAATCATGAACAAAACTTTAGGAAAGATTTTGCCACTTCCAACATGACAAAAGTCAATTTTGACAACTAGGTGTGTACGAATATAGTTTGATATAAGATAAACCTAACTTGTTATTATTTTGTTCACTATACACACAATCTTTAATTTTCTAATTTACGAAACATATTTCGATGAAAAATCTAATCTTTGTGATTACACAATCGTCCATAAATTGGCAAGTATTCTTAAAACTCTGACCTTCTGTTATCAAGAATCAGCCAAGCGTACTTCGTAAACTAATAAAGTGCCTATTCACAGCTGTAGTGCGATAATGAGCTACATTCAATAGTTTGTAACTCGTGACATAAACGTTAAATCGAAATTGATAATAAAAAAATGAATTGCGTTTCAATGGAATGTAATCATTTATTTGTTAGGAATAAAGTCTAGCTTGCTGCAGTGACGTCAGAAACTACTTTGGTCGAGATTCATCACTTTATTCCTACGTAACTATCGACTGAGTCACTGTCCATAACATTGATAAGGAAAATGTTACAAGTTACTTTCATAAACAGGAGCCTCCTTGTACGCTATCTCTGTAGGGTCATACACATCTTTAAGACTCATTGAAAGTTTTTTAAAAGACTTGCGCATTTCATTTTTTTTTTATAAATAACAGGCCTTTAACGATTACCTCTGATTAAATAGAATAAAAAAAATGCCCATCTACTATTTCATAAAGCTCAATAAAACGAAAATTCATATAAAATATTTAATAAATAGATTTTAACAAAAACTACAAGTTAGAGTACAGTTACAGATAGTGATTTTCATACACAATTCACAAAAAAAAAAGAAATCATTGGTCCCACTGATGATGGGGATCAGCTGTAAAATGCAAGACAAGTATTAGGTACTTAATCCCATACCTACTAACAATTAAGAGAAATTAAAATTATTTACACTATATATTTACACTGTATTTGGCAATCTTCTGACATAGACCAAGGTTTAATTTACAGAGAAACATTTTCATATGTCGTTCTACATATTAAAAAATACAAATGTATGTAATGTAATTAATGGATATATTGGATATATTATGTATACACAGTATCGTACCAAATGGGTACATTATAAAAAATCAATTGATATCAATGTGCATATGGCCACCACTTTTTGTTCGTCGTACGACAATCATGGCGCTTGACATCATTTATTTATTTATTTATTTATTTATTTAATAATCACACTAATCTACCATTACAGAGATAAATTTTCGATATCAATGAACCGGTGGCAACCAGTTGGCCAGCCAACACCTCTTATAGTTCTGAAAGCGAGATGCCACTACGCTCAGTGTAGCGCGTTGTCCCTTTCCAAAACAACAACAGTCTTGCTACAAGACTTAATGGTACAGGTATCACTTTCAGCCGAGACTCTTAGACACCGGCGAATAATTTATCAATAGCATGTTCAACTTATCCACTGGAGAGGTCGAAACCAAGGTTTTAAAACCGCAACTTTGAGCGTACAACTCTACCTCAGAGGTCAGATAAAATTACACCTTATCATCTAATAAATAAGTTTTGAAATGCTTAAAATTTAGTGACTTACTAAAGTATGAATTTGTCCAGCCGTCATTGGCATTTTAACGTATAGACATAATTATATAAGTTAATATTAGCTTCGGTATAATTTGCTGCGACCACACCGAAGCAATTAATAAGCATAGCATACAGTTATCCAGGCAAATTAGAAATACGTATGACACGTTATACCTTGGTAAGTGTAAGTTCTGATCGATGAGTTCAAAAAGGTTTGATACAAAGTGTTTTCACTGTTTTAAATACAGCGCCATCTCTTATATACATCCTAAACTATGACATCCACAACCTTATGCGTCTGAAACTGATTTTATACTCATTAGACGAGGCGTGAATATGAGCCGCGTGAATTGAAATCACGCGCCGGCATGTGCTGCTATGACTTGGAGTGACATAACCAGCAATAAAGCTTCATCAACTAATCTGTGTTCAAAATTAGATGAAAAAAATAAGAAGAGAGAAAATTTCAATTCACGCCTAATCTATTCACGCGTCGGCTTCGTACGAAATCAGTTACAGGACGATGACGATGGGATCGGGGGAAATTGGTTGCTAGTAGGTGAAGATGATGGAACGTATGAGACCGTCGCGGACGGAGTCGCTGCTCTGTCCGATGCAGAAATTGAAGAAAACGGACTCCGCGGCTACCTGCTGCGCGCAGGTGCCCATCGGGTACCAGCCTACCTTGTTGAATACGATGCCCACTTTGTAAACCTGGAGACATGATGAAAGAAAAGTTAATGTATCTGATTTCATACACTTTATTTCGTCTTATATGAAATTCGGTCAAAATATGTGTTACAGGAGAAGAAATTGAAATCAATATTTGAGTGTTCCTTTTTTGTTTACTTGATTCAAGCTGTATAAGGTTAATAAATCAGCTCAAACAGCCAACAGAATCAGTATTTTCTTTTATTTAAAATATAATTAAACTAGCGCCAGAAAATGTACCATTTAAGGCATTATTTATCCTAACCTAGCGCACTAAGGTATACAATTGTGTTTAGCCTCCACATGGTTGTTACCTTGTTCCGCTGTATGTAGACGGGGCGGTTGAACATGATGTCGAGCAGATGGCGGAAGGGCACGCGGCTGGTGTAGTGCGTGTAGGTGAGGCGCGCCCCGTCCGCGTCCAGCAGGTGCGCGTACAGCAGCTCGCAGTAGCTGCCGCCCGCGCCCTGCCCCGACTCCTCGGACGGGGCCTGCGTCGGGACCTGCGCGACAATGACATGATAGATTATCATTTTTATACCTTATAAATTGATATGGAGGTATTCGCATATAGAAATAAACTATTAACTGTCTTCTAGTAAATTTTTCGCAAAGACGACATCTTCGTCGTCATCGTCTTGAACGAGTATAGAAACGATGAAAAGTCAATAAAACGCTGTCGCTATTGCTACTATGTACCGTGAACACGATAAAAATGCAAACAGCTGACATTGTTACAAACGCTAGCGCCGATCAAATCGCTCAAATGGAAGGGTATAACAATCCTCTCCGAAGCTCTTCGCAACTTAGACTTGCCTGCACGCCGAGCAGGCAGATGTTCTTGTCGACCATGAAGGTGACGGAGCAGTCCAGGACGGAGGTGTTGAGGCAGTCGGTGTGCTGGATGATGGGGCGCTGGCAGTAGATCTTGGTGTAGTCGGCGGCCCGCGCCAGCTCCGCCTCGCCCGCCGCGCGGCCCGCGGGCGGGACGAGCGACGAGTGGCGGACGCCTACTGCGGGACAAACTATTTCAAATTAGGATGATATACGAGGTACCGGCACGGATCTTGAACGCGAGGCGAAAGAGTGGGGTTCGCTTTGCGCATCGTAAAATGAAACGCTAATAAAACGTCAATGGTGCGTACTCGTCGTCTTGTAGTGCATGCAACTAACGAATTTCAACCAATCACGAGTGACGGCTATGACGCGATGCGCTGCGGGATAATCACTGCACTTTATCCGCCCCCCGCCTCACTTCATACCTACCGCAAAAGGGACACAAAAAATCACTTCTGCGCAGGTGAAGGTCAGCGCTCAAGATCCGTGCCGGTAACTATACTATTGTTTAATCTACTACAATGTTATCCCATTCTAATGCAATCAAATACAAATTTTGTTTCTAAGATATATGTAGGCTATTATGTTTAAAATGCAACTACGGCAAATGAAAGTAGTAAAAGTAAGGCAGTAGGTTAATCTTGGAGAGCAATGTCAGACGAGTCAGGCCTATGAGGCTTAATTTAGACAGAGCTGATCTAAAAACTGATTGAATCTCAAAAAAAAGTACAAGCGATATTATTATTTCTCATTCGGATTTTCCACTACTACACAGATGGACAAGGTTAATATTACTTATAGAAATTGTATAAACCATCGTGTCTGGAAGGCCGCGGGTAGTGCGGCAGACAGGAGGGCTGTGAAGGCGCGCCGAACACCTGCTCCATCATCACGGGGCTGGGCGTGTCTACCGTCAGTGTCGCCATCTGTAAGTTGAGGAACGCATTTTGTTTGACTAGGTAACTAAGTTCAATATTTCCCTACCCACAGCAGCCACAGCAGGCCTGCTTCTCTTTCTCATCATTTAGTTGATGTATAAACTGATTTTAGACTTGACACCCACCCGTAGGCTTCATTTGTGTTATACTATAGAAAAAAATCTGGATTTCTAGTTTTCTTTAGATTTTTTCCGTCTTTAGCAATTGAACTTTTCGAACAATTTAAATGCGAAGGCGAGTTTTTTTCCATAATCGCTAACATCGTCACAGAAGGTAAACGAAATACAAATAAATCAAAGTATGTTTAACCATAGTCAATACAAACCCTTACATTTGAGGAAGGTCCATCTCCAATCAGCTGTTTCCTGGGCACCCTGCATGTTGAGAAGCCACTGGGCATGGGGACGTCTGAGGAGCTAGAGAGGATGTTCATGAGGACGGCGAAGGCTTCGGACTCTGTGAGGAGGGAGGACCTCGCTGGGCCCTCCGCGAACTGCTGCGGGGTCAGCGTCAGGAAGCGGATCTTTTCTATCGCACTGCGAATCGTTGGCTTGTCCTTGACGTCTGAAAAGAAGTGGAAAATGCTTTTTAAATGTTTGCTTGCCACATGTTCAAACAGAAATAAAACCTTTTCAAACAGCCTAATGAGAAAAGTCACCAAAAAGTAGTTTTCGTTAACTGACCAGATTCTAAAATTGGAAATTTACAATTTGGTCATAAGATAGTTCTACTTTTTTGCGGAGTGTCAAAATACAGGCATTACTTTGCTTAGAAGGAGGTTTCAATCACAATTCTATTTACGTTACTTTGCTGAAGAAATAAATGTTTTTTTTTCTTGGTCCTCCTATTGTTTAACTGAGCCACCATCGAAAAGTAAAAACCGTTTACCCTGTTTATTCTTCTTGCTTTCATCTGAGGGTCCCGGCTGCGGCTGGTCGGCGGGCTCACTGGTCTTCGCAGGCTCAGTGACGGCTTCTGGGCTGTTCTCTGCACTGCTTTCCACATTCACGACCTAAACAGTTTATTATTTCAGAAACTCCGACACATCGTTTGGCACGTAATGGTCTAAGATTAGTCTGGTAATCAGGCGTAGGTACAGCTGTGACATTTTTTGTAAAATCATTATGCCTGAAGGAGCTTGTAAATAGTTGGTGCTGTCAAAGCCGAACGACAAAGCTCTTAGTACTCATGAGGAAGAGGCACAGAATTATGTTACCTAAAAAGAAGTGGTCAAGGCAAATACAAACTTTGGATGATATCTTAGCTCAGAAAAGCAACTAACTATAAAGGCTGGGTGGTCGGGGTCACCACAAAAAACCCACTGCGCCCAATGTGTCACAAGTTCGATCCCTGCATAGAACAAGCATTTCTGTCATCCATGAATGCTTATCCTGAATCTGGGTGCCTTCATGCAAGTGAACTGTATGTTTGTGAAACTCCCAGAGTCACAAGGACCAAATTAAAATTCCCTATTTGCAGAAGTTGTTTAAAAAGCAAATGTATAATAAGTCACCCACCTTATCTTTAGAAGTAGATGGTGCAGGACTTTTAGATTTCTTCTCGGTTGGAGGTCCATTCTCTGAGGGTGGGCTGATGCTCCTCTCCTGATTCCTCTTATCCTGGGCCTTGGCATATCTTACTGCGGCTTCAAACAGATCCAGTTCACTGTCGATGTTTAAATGGTCCAGGGTGAAGAGGGTGATCACAGTGTTCAGCTCCACATCCTCGAAGCTACTGTCGTTGAGGACATCTTTGGTGTTTGTGCTGATTATCTGAAAGAGTTACAGAGTAGTATGGTTTATAAGTTGAGTCGCTGCATGCTCAAGCCTAAGGAATTGGATCTGGAAAGGTACTAAAATTTTCTGTTTTGCTTAAAAAGTTCAATGACAACCACAAAATTTGTCAGCCTTTTTTTTTCTAATTAACTCTTGCTTATAAACACAAGCTTTTAATATCAATCTGTTAGGAGACATACTTAATATATTAAGATATATCATGGTTGTAATTTTAACCATGTGCTCTTACCAATTAACACAACCATTTGCAACACGTGAAAAAAAAAACCTTACTGTTTGTTACATCATTTTACCTTCTCTGTTTTAAAATCATGCATTTTCATAATATTGAAAGCATTATTCCTACCTGTATACATTTATCCATGAGCACATTTTCTTCGAACAACCTGGCAAACTCATAAGCCCGACACGCATTCCGGGGGTACAGGTCAGACCAGAGATAGCGAGTGCACTCCTTCACTAGATGAGGCAGCATGTACTTCTTAGCTCCGTAGCATAGTTCACAGGCCTTGTCAAATGAACTTATGTTTATATTGTCTGTGTATATGTACCTGGAATGCATGAAAGTAGATTGAATGCAGGTTAAAACAACAGTGAAAAGTGTTTGCTTTCTAAATTATTTTTTCATTTATGAAAGGTCATGGCCAATATAGTTAGAATTGTAAAAATGCTCAAGCTATAAGTTTTATTTCTTATTCGAATCTAGGTATGATTATTTTATACATTGAGCATTTATGTTAGTGCTATAGTTAAATATAAACCATCGCTTCATAACATACTCACTCTAACAGAGCTCTGAAGGCCTCAGGCTGCACGTCTAATATAGGTATGGGTTCATTCCTCTCCGCCATGCCGCCATAAAACATTGCCTCGAAAACTGGAGACGCCATCGCCAGGACCAGCTTGTGACCAGCTATGGCCACGCGGTGCGGCTCGGCACCCACTAAGAAGGTGCAATCAGACCATTGCCCGGATTGAAGAAGGTAAGCTCCTCTTTGCTTTACTTCGACGCATCCTAACTGCCAATCCGTCGGCACACCTGCCATTCTGTTACACTTTCAGATTTACAAACTTACAAAACACAATTCTATGTCTATATTACTCAATCAATGCGTAAAAATTTGGTAATATTACAAGAAAAACAAAACAAGCTGGTTTACTAAAATTATCGCTTGATTCATGTAAGCATTTATAAATGTCGTTAGGCGTTAAGGTTTGACATTTAAAATTGTAAGTTGAACAGAATTAATGAAATTGCTCATTTTCTAATACAATCAATAATTAAATCAATTCACTGAACTTAATTTAAAGTTTCCCGATACGCCTACATTCTTACTCACTTGTAACTTTATAAAAAAAAGTTATTGTAAAGATTTGTTTCACTTTTATAATACCTGACTTCGTAAATAGAATTCTTTCTGTGACTTATGTGAAACCGTTTGTAAACTAATTTGTGTACTTCAAGGTGCACTTCTGTTGGAAATTTTTGTGTGTGATTGAATGTGTAATTGCAATGCTTATATTTAAGAAGACTGTTATTCACATGCCTTAATAATTTAAGTAGTAAATATTACCCATGGATGTAACGCTAGGTTGTGTTACGACCAAAGGCTAGTCTATCAGATTTTTATTTTACTGTTGCCGTTTTGCCAGATCATCTGTTAACGTTTCTTAACGAAATTATCAATGTGTCAAAATAAATTGTAAAGCTGCTGTCAATGAAATTTACATGAACTTCGAACAATATCGATGTTATGTGTTATGTGGACCGAAATAAACTGATGAAACAAAATGAATCACGACGAGATCAAATCTGTGGTACAGGAAAAATTCCTATCAAGCGAACGGGTTACCGCCTTCCTGTGTGACGCCAAAGTTTTGCATCCCGAATGGGTGAAAAAAGATCGGCTCTTAGCAATCGTTGAGTACGGCGATGAAAAAGCAGTATTCTGCTTGTTTACGTCATGTTACCCACCAAAGTCCTTCACAGATTTGTCAATAGAAATAGTGTTGCCGATAGATAAGAGTTTCAAGTGTGAAATTGACAACAAACCTTCCGACCCCGAGGCCATACTGTACCTGAATCTGCAATCTCGCAGTAATAAATATAAGTTCGAAATTCAAATGACTCCGCGCGTAGACACCTTCGTCGACGACCTGTTCAGAGGCATCGAAGCCGTAAACAAAGTGCCAACTCAGCCAGATTTCGTCTGGCTTAAGAAGTACAGTGGGAAGATTAACAATGACATACTGACCCACACGATGGCGTTGCCGGGGGGAGTGCCGCACACCCAGACCTCGGCCCCAGTCGCCATCAGGGAGAGCCTCATCAAGCACAAGATGTCTGATAAGGAATATGAGTACACCTTCACCAAAAAGTTTTCAATCTTCTGTGGCACCTGGAATGTCAATGATAAATCACCTGTCATTCCCCTCAAGGGCTGGTTGTCTGTGGATAAAGAGCCCCCTGACATATATGCAGTTGGTTTCCAGGAGTTGGATCTGTCCAAAGAGACATTCCTGTTTGACCAGACCTTCAGAGAAGATGAATGGTACAATGCTGTCATCAACTATGTGGACAAGAGAGCAAAGTATGTGAAAGTGGAGAAGGTAAGATTGGTGGGCATGATGCTGATAGTACTTATTAAAGAAAAACACTACTCTCATGTACGTAACATAGTGTGTGATACTGTAGGAACAGGCATTATGGGGAAAATGGGCAACAAAGGAGGTGTGTCAATAAGATTTGATCTACACAGCACTTCCTTGTGCTTTGTGAACTCCCACTTGGCAGCCCATGTTGAGGAGTATGAGAGGAGGAACCAAGACTTCAGAGATATTTGCAACCGGACCAGGTTTGTTCAACCCAACCAGTTGCCCAAAGCCATCAAAGACCATGACCACATTTACTGGCTCGGTGACCTGAACTACCGCATAACAGAATTGGACCCCGTCACTGTTAAAAAGCTGGTCAGTGATAATAATTTTGTTCCAGTACTAGAATGGGATCAACTGAAGCAGCAACATAAACATAACAATGTCTTTGCTGGTTACAATGAAGGTGACATAAATTTTAAGCCAACCTACAAGTATGACCCTGGTACGGACAACTGGGACTCCAGTGAAAAGAACCGGGCCCCGGCCTGGTGTGATAGAATTTTCTGGAGGGGACAAAATGTGGTACAGCTAGCATACAGAAGCCATCCCTCTCTAAACATTAGTGACCACAAACCTGTGTCAGCCATATTTAACTCTTCAATCAAAATAATTGATGAGGAGAAATACCGGAAAGTATATGAAGAAGTCATTAAGCAGTTGGACAAGATGGAAAATGAATTGATTCCTCAGGTCAAGGTAGACAGGACCGAAATTGATTTTGGCACAGTACGCTACCTAGAACTGCAAGTGAGGACTATCACAATAAAGAATATTGGTAAGCTACCAGTTGAGTTTGAGTTCATAAAGAAGTTAGATGAGACCAACTTCTGTAAGGAGTGGCTCATTGTAGAACCATACAAGAAATGCATCTGTGCTGAAGAAACATGCGAAATTCAACTTAAAGTCCTGATAAATAAGACTTCTGCTTGCAAAATGAATGCAGGAACTGACAAGTTGTATGACATCCTTGTGTTGCATTTGTATGGTGGCAAAGATATCTTCATAACAATAAACGGGACATACCAAAGAAGTTGTTTTGGTTGCTCAATAGAGGTGCTAGTGAACCTCAATATGCCAATCAAGGAGGTCCCAGTTGGAAAGCTGATTGAATTGGAGAATAAGAGGGATCAGTGTGTGTCCAATCAGTCCACATACTCCATACCTAAAGAGATCTGGTTCTTAGTCGACCATATCTACTTACATGGCCTGAAGGAGCCAAACTTGTTTGAGCAGCCGGGGTTCCATTCAGAAATACTCCAGATCAGAGACTGGCTGGACAGTGGCTCAGTGGACCCCATCCCAGGCAGTATACATTCAGTGGCAGAAGCATTATTACTTCTTCTAGAAAGTACTGCAGATCCAATCATTCCCTACAACCTACAGTCAGTCTGCTTGAGAGCTTCGGCTAATTATTTGCAGTGCAAGCAAATTATAATGGAATTACCAGAGTTCAGAAAGAATGTTTTCCTTTATTTATGTGAATTTTTACAAGAAGCATTACAGCATAGTGCTGAAAATGGATTGGATTCAAAAACCTTGTCGACACTGTTTGGCGCCATTTTTCTTAGAGATAATCCCAATCAAACGCAGGAACCACAGTCAAGGATAAATAAACAAGTCATAGACAAGAAGAAGGCCCAGTTTGTATACCACTTTTTGGTGAATGACCATAGTGATTTAATATTTTCTAGATAAATAAGATATTCAACAATTTGTTGTGTTGTTAGACTTGGTTTGAAAATTGAGCACTATCATATACCTAATGCAACAGAACCCTTGCGACAAGCCCCATCGAGTTCATTTTCGAATCAAGCTCTTGTTTAGTACTTTGTGTACGTATTGTTTTTAATTTATTGAAATACTCAAAAATTTCCATTAGAGACCTTAGGAAATATTTTTACTTTTATAATCCCATGTTAGAGATTGTAATGTCCTATTTAAAAAAGTCTTATAATATATTGTTTTACGCTTAATACCTAATAGTTTACATAAATTCACATTTGCATTTATCAATGTTTCGGCTTATTGTTTTGCACTAATTAATTATTAAACCAGCGCAGACCGTAGAGAGCGTCGAGGCTGTAGAAGGGACTGAAGCTCAAAGCGAATAGAGTTCAAAATTATTTGTGCGCCGATACTTGTTACGTCATACGCATTACTAACTTGTATGTGGACTGACACAATTCTGCACTTAATGTATTACGCAATAAAGTATAGATTCCAGTGTAAATTAGTAACATAAACTCTGCGCTCTTGTCGCTCTGCGTTTACCCTTGGGCCGTGATAAATAAACATTACCAAGTACATACTTTGAGTCAGCATTATTTCCAACTGGTATCTTGTATCTTACTAGGAATAGTGTTTAGTCAAAGAACTCCTAATAATATTTATTTTTCTCGGTCTTAGTATTTGTATAATAAATGCACAGACCATATTTAAAGGGTAGATAGGAATTAAGGCAAACAAAACGGTTAAACAAAATATAGAAATATTGACCATAACATTTTCTTGAAAAAAAAAAATGAAACGTCTGAGTTGGCTATTCAAGCCCTCTACTTTTAATTCTTAAAAAAACGCGGGCTATTGTCTACCAGTTTAATAAGGTCTGTGCATAAATGACACAATTGCCAAAAAAAAATTATGTGACTTAACTTGTCTTGTCCAATTTATGACGAATAATATTATAATAAATATTTACGTAGGGAATAAGGACGTTGCCTACTTATCTTTGTGGCATAAAACAGTATTTTAAACGGTTCGGTTTTATTTAATAGGCATAGATATGGTTACTATTGGCGTCTCTTCAGGATAAAGGAAAATTTTATTATTAATGTGTCATAAACACACGTCAAAATATGTAGTTTAAAAAATTAAACAATGTAAAACTCACAAAATATGACGAGTTTTCAAAATATCAACAATAACAGCTAACCAGAATACCAACAATTTTTTTTTGGCCTAGGCACATTATTAATAACTTTACCCAGTTACAAAATAGATACTTAATGCCCAAAAATAAAACTTATTTTAACACTTCTGGGCAACGGGGGTTCAATAAACTTATGTAATCAAAATTGCTAAAACTTTTTTCGTCGTCCATAAATCATAGTTTTCGTTCCACGCCATACCATGTTGAATTCGTTTTACCAAGTGTTATTTTTTCGGTTCAAAACCTTTAGTATTTTAATTTTAGTCGCTAGTTCAACGAATCAAAGTGGCCAATAATTGTCCGTTAGTTTTAGTTTACAATTAATTTACCTTACGTTGTTATATTGAAATAGATATTTTAATAATAGACCTTAATTACTAATGTACTAATGACATTTTGAAATCTCTATAATATTGTTATAATAGGCAATCTTAGACATCTACTATTTGTGAGCTTGGCGTTGTAAGACCTAGCGCTTTGTTTGTGGCTGTATAAACACGGTATAAACTTCGCCAAAGAGAATATAACCACTGAGCTTCTTGGGGTATTCGGATCATAAACAATCTTGACGAGCGGCGTAAAAATATATCTAGACGAAACTCTTTTCATTTTTGAACACAATAAAAAATAAATACTTAGTTTCAAACTGAACAGTCATAATACGTAACATACTACGTCAATGGTCACGGTTGATAAGATCTGAATCATTCTGAATGCAATCTGTTAAATGTACCTCACAGCTAGAGGCGATGTGGTAGGTTAACCTTCATATGTTATCTTGACGAGGTATTCATTCATGTTTCGTTCGTAGAGAAAGCGGTCTTCGATATAAAGCTTACAATTCCGATTTGTTAAAAAAGATGTAATTTGAATGAGTGGTTGTATTTTTAAAGTCGCTCTTCTGCGTGTCTACTATCTAAAGAAAAATAACCCAGACAGTTAAAAAAAGAAAATGGTAGGTATGTCTCAATGACATTCGTAACTGCGATTGCGGTAATTAAAAGCAAAACTAAAATGTAATAAGCATTCTATCGAAGACCTCGGTTATTACGCTTGGTTGCACAGTCTTCAAACTGCACCATACTACAACAAAGTAAATTCAATCTTACCACCAACTAATTAAGATTTAATTTTACCAAGTCATTGTCAAGAAAACTATGAAAAAAGCAGTGGCGTTAGTCTTTAGTACGAATATACACATATACACCAAATTTTTACAGGATATACTAGTAGTTTATACTTAGATGAAGTCCAATTGAATTCTGATTGGTGCATATAAATATTGTGATACTCTGCACTACGTAATCTGTTGTACCATCAATAATAAAGAGATTGAAGAAGGATATTGTTGTATTTTGAAAATTTTAAATGAATTTCTGAATGAGAATTATTAAAAAAATATATTATATGATTCTGTTCTAACTTTTTTTCAAATAACATATATATAAGTAAGTACTTAGTATACGAGTGTTTACTTTTAAAGAAGTAAAAAGTACACACATCCGCTATTTATTTTCTGTATACTCAAGTTAATTCAAACTCATTTATAGCACCAATCAAAGTGTCATAATTTACAAATGTAACAGGAATATTTGTGAACGTGTTGTCTTTTTAAAACTTAGAACGAAAGGACTAAGGGCAAAAAGGATAATGCATTTCCATACTTAAATGTTTTGTGAAAAAAAAGGCTTTAGATGATTATGTGACAGCATTTTACAACATTTTTATGTATATTGGTGTCCATACATAGTAGGCAATATGTATTTTACTTAAATATTTATACAAATATTTTATTATTGTATTTATTCGTTCATGTAATAGTAAATATAGTGAACTGTTAATTTATTGAATTACATAAGAATACTACAAACTTCGTCTTTTAGTTCACGTTTTAAACAGTCGCTTTTATTTAAAAAGTAAAATAACTAAGAATAAGTAAGTTAAGATACTTGAAAAATATCTTATCTTCCTCAACGAAAAAGTTCGTTATAAAACTGAAAATAGACACTTTCCCCTTGTACCTACTGCTTAGGCTTAATCCAAGCTGAAGGATTTATGACGAGATGATTTTGTCAAGAGTTCTTACAACTTCCAACAGATGTCACTGCAAAAAAAGTGTTTAGTAATGATACTAGATGGCGCTTCAGTTACTTATTTTCCATCATTACTGATGTTGGCTGTAATAGCAACATTAGTAATATTACTTGGTTAAATATTTTTTTACGTACAATTATTGACTGTATCTTAAAAAAATGCGCGTCAAATAATTATACTTTTATTTACAGTTTGTGTCAACCATATTTTTGTTTGCAACATTAAGATTATCGAACGCAGCTTCCTAGATCTCTTACTGGTCGATAAATGGAACACAAAAGCGGTCGATTTGATTTCAACCAATAGCGTGACTGCATCGACCGGTTTGTCAAACGATCTCTGAAAACTTCATTTACGAAAGAAAACGTCTGCTATTAACTCATATCCTGTCTTTCTTTAGTTTAAATTTAATTCAAAATAACTGTTTCAACGGCGCAAAGAGTTATAAAGTTTTTGTATCGAACATATCCTGAATTAAAACTTGTTGGACCTCTGTGCACATCGGACGCAACAATCCTTTGTTATCCTATCTCTGCTTTTGCTAGTTCAAACAAAGACTACGATGGAAGTTGAAGCCGCTAAATGTAAGTGCTTTTAATAATGTTTTATTATATGAAAAAATAATATTTCTGCAATTGTGGAAACGGCTACTTAATCTTCGATTTTTTTTTCTTTTGTTTGCCTTGGAACTTTTATCACAATTTTTACTCCAATATTAGCCGTTGTTTTAAAACTTCCTAATTTACTTTCAATATTTAAGTTCCTTCTACCGATATACCTTGGGGTCGCTTATATATTTAAAAAAATATCAAGATAGACCAAAAATACAATATCGTAAAAATATCGCGTGGTTTAATACTTATCAGAATTTTTAAAGTTTCAAACTTTGTTGCACTTCTCGTGATTCAGTGTTCAACGAAATCATTCAGTGTTTAATTACATTTTTGTTGAAAAAAAGTTCAACAAAAATGTAATTAAATTACTTCAACGATGATTACTAGGGACGGTCCGATGGTTGCTTGGACATACCTACTACGTATTTGAATGATTCGACGACCTACCTCAACACCATTATTATTGATACTCTAACCTTGAAAAACCTGCTAATATTGTGTTCTTTTAAATTCATACTATTTGAAACACTGGTGTCCGTTAACAGAATTTAGCTTTATTTTTAATTGTAGGTTATTAATGGCCACTATGGCCGGAGACCAGCTGATTTTTGTTTTCTTTTTTATGCCGTAAGGTCGACACGATTTTTACGTTTGCTACTACTTAAAAGGTCGATTAAGATCCTTTTGTGTTAAAAATGTTTTTTTTTTTAAGTAGGTGTAAATATTATACATTTGCAAATACGGTTTTGTATCTAGTATGCTGGAGTACTCTTTAAAATCACGAGTCACAGCGACTGAAGTTAAGTATCTACCTACAATTAATTTTTATGTAATATTTAACTGTATATTAGACAAGTAATGGGTACATATATATATTAAGGACTAAAGCTGCCCTTGAGGAAATACGTAATGTAGCTACAGATTAACTGTAGAAAATATATCTAAAAAGTATAATTATTTCAAGGCTCGAGGAAGTCCCGGATTTACCGGCGCAATTTCCGGTGCTAGGCTTTAGTTACAGAACGTCCTGCTTAAAACATGCTACACAGACTGTTCATAATTATGTTAATCTAGATTAGGTTATCTTAACTATCGACATACAATGTCTTTCGCGACAATCTTATTTACCCTTTTTCCGCTCATCAATACAATTTTTTTTTCTGTTAACTAAATTTGTTTTATTACTGTCCATTAGCGTAACACAGGACAATCGGGACTGTTGATACGTATCACACTAGCTGACGACTATTGAGAGTTGAGTGTTGTGTGTTTGTTACTGATTCGCTACAGTTCGGGATTTGCTCACGTCTGATCTACTTTATATTATTATCATCCCTTTTTTACCGGTTGGAAAATCATCAAGTGACTCGTCACGCTTTGTTTTTTTTGGGTCACAATGTAACAAATATCCATTCATACTTACAAACTTTCGCGTTAAAAATATCTGTAGGATCAAAAGATTATTACTATCATTCATAATACTTCTTACTTTGAGTAAAAAAACTAAAACTGGTTGGTAATTACTACAAATTTATTTTTAATAGTGAGATTATAAGACGAAATAACGGCGACAGTAACTACGCGTTAACAATTTGTTCAGAGTTCTGGTGATTCACGAAGTGTAAACACAAAGCAGAAGGGATAGACGTTATCGTTTCTTTGTTGAATCGTTCATCTTTATACATAATCTCTTTGATATGAAACGTACCTAAGATGTGTTATTTAAAGCAGGTGATACGACAAACACAGGTTTGAACACAAGAATAGCTTACGTATGTAAATAACAAAAAATGTACAAAGCAAAATCTAGTATAATATAAAGTTTCCTTCGTTTCATCTAGGTAGAGTTCTCTAAAATTCAGAATTCACGTTTTGTAACTGCTATATTTTTCAGTGTTCTAACAATTATCTTTGGATCCGTGTTCTATTAATAGGTGATTGTCTCAATAAATAACACATTTTATTGTGTCAATAAACATATAAATCACAAACGGACCCAACGAACTCTGAGAACGTTAACTCGTTAATTGTAAGTCGGTTAATATTTTAATAACCAACGCCAATTTGTAGCCGACGACGAACACAATTTGTCATCGTTGCAACCGTTAAACAAGTTTCAATTTACCACCAACGGCCAACACTGCCATTTTCGTGGGTGTGTGTCATTCTTTATTTGAAAGAACGACGGTTGGCGGAGTCGAGTGCAACCGTCGCGTCTTCGTGACTCATGCGCATCTCTTCCTACATAACAAGTTTTATCCATATTTCGAGGATTGTAATACCGATCCTTTTAGGGCTGAAGACGGCCAGCTGTACGTATACGACCGGCGCCGTATGTAAATCGTTTCGTAGTCGACATGTAAAGAAACTTGTTTAGAGTTCCGGCGTTCCTACGAGTACGTATGCCTTTGTTTACTTTGTTTTGCTTTACATTTTATGGACTCTTGTAGGAACTGATACTACGGAGTGTTTTACTAAACCTTAGCACCTCAGTGAGCACCGCTGTAACCACATCGAATGCTAACTCGCACAATCTCCATTGTTCTCATTTAATCGACCATGAAAACGTTGTATTTTCTTTCCCTATTGTCCTAGTCGCATTAGGGTGGTAAGCGAGCGATGTAAACAAGCCGAAGCTTAATTAAACTGCCGAAAAAATCTGCCGAACAATACAATTTATAAAATGTACCACCGCCGACGATACTATAAAAAGTTGTTGCAAAATAAACTGTCGATGTTTAAATTTGACGCTCAATTTAAAATGTTATTAAATTGACACTAAGAGGTCCCAAATCAAGGAGGGTGCGTTGATTAAATGTGAAAGAAGCGGGTCGAGAGGAGAGATAGCACCGAACTGCGGAGGTAAATTCCAAATACACCGCTGTTGTATCCTATACTATGGCGATGTAATATCTCGAAGCAAGCCGCTTAATGGGCCGTTTCGGGACGGAACTTTGTTCATTTGCAAAGAGTGGTGGGAATTTGACGCAGCCCCCTATTTGGTTGATATCCGAAACATTAACATCACAATGAACGGAATCCTCGGCCGAACGCCGCACCTAAACCAAATATTGACCATTGTCCATGACGGAACGTAAACAAGCACAGTCATTATTCTGATAATTCTAGTGAAAAGGCGAATATCATGAAATAGACTTAATAGACTTGTGTCTCAAGTGCTTAAGAAATACTCGCTCCGTACCTAAGTACTTGTTATTCACCACGAAGTTCTAAATTAGTTTCTAGACAACTGGCAATAGCTATAAACTACAATTAAACGAATATTTCACTATTATTCAGACATTGAAAATAGATTCAACAGAAACGGAAAACGACTCAAAAGGAAGGCCAATTGAACACCTTTTCATTTAGTTAACTTTGTTGTAGGGTAGTTTCCTGATTTGATTTAGCAGGGGGAGTTAGGTTGTACCCTAGGTCAATCTAATTTTAACAGTTGCGGCTCAATAGTTTTTTCTCGGGGTCTCGATCGATAATACTATTACTGAAAGTTCTCTCAACACTTTTATTAGTAACCGGGTTGTTGATTAACAGTATCTACCCGTAACTTTCTTAACGCCCAGGCAATCAATCAATATAATTATGTTTAATAGATTGAGCAATGTGCGAAATTATATGCAATGAAAACTGAATATGTCCACCTACACAGCTTTCTATAGTTCACATTTACCGGGTTGTTTTTGTTGTCTCTTTGGTGCACGCAACGAAAGCTTGTTCGAATGTACGTTAACCAGAAAAGGCAAGAGGTGGGCGATACTTGTCCGGCCCACGCCTTCCACACTTACCCACTACTCCGAAATTCCATTTAGACTTCATTATGCATGGGGGAGATCTATTGTAGCAGTATTCGCATCGGCATGACTAATAGACAGCGCATTCGGGTCATCAAACTTTGCGTAACACATGTTCGCTATAATTACTGCCGACCAATGGCCTTGCTCGACGAATACTTGAGCTAACTTGGTAACTTGAAACTTCTGGACCGACGTTTGTTACCTTAACTTCGGTCTTAACTCGATTATACTAAGCTCCGAAGTACTCTGGAGACAAACTAGATCAATTTAGGGAATTACATGTTCTTGGTGAAGTGTAAACAGATGATATCTGCGTGCGCTGGTGCGCGCATTAGCTAAATTGAAATTTAAACTTTATTTTAAGCTTCATGCGTTTTCCGCACTAATTTGATTTATCTGGAGTTTATTGCTGTTCTATCTGACTTTCACTAAAAAATATGATATGTTTTACGGTCCCATATTTATGCGGTAATGGAGAATAATAGAGATAACTTGTTAAATAATTTTAAATGCTTTGTTTTTCCGCAGAGTATTAAACGACCCTTTTTCGAATCTTTTCTTTTTCGAAACCTTTTTCTGTTCTTAGAATTAGCCCCTAAACTTATCAATATAATGAATTCAGAGACTTTATTTAAGTTATTATATGACATGTTTTTAAAAGCACCTTCATTTCATGAAAGGGAAATTGTCAGCTATAAACGTAAGTGATTAATACCTATCCCACTTTATTCACTGGCATACTAGAACGGTCCTGTAGACATTTTGATAGTCCCTATCACTACCGTACATCGGAGTTGATCATTAATTTGAAGTTTATTGATGTCATAACTCCAGCCTACTAGCGGTTTTAGTACTCGTTTTATTGTTTTCATGAGGGACCAGTCTGCCATCGTAAAGGTCAACCAACTGCGCAGCTTTTTTTAAAAAGATTCTCGTGCTTTCTCTGCAGTATTACTGATTAAATCTCAATAAAAACTAAAAGCTATTTTTGAGTCTCATTTATTTTTTAATTTTCATTGACTATTGACGGAATATAAGAGCAGTCAGTATCATATTCCTTTGAATGTTTCTTTGTTTTGCGGTTTTATCTCGTAGAGTTCGAATAACAGGTCAAACGAATTTATTAGTCATGTGTTTATGTTAAACATGTCTCCTTATAACCTAGAAATACATATTAGGTGTAGGCGTCGTAGTCTTTTTTGCTGAAAGTTCGCAAATCAAGTATTCTTTTTTTAAGAATTCAGTGTTAATATTTTGTAGACAGCTCTCAAACCCTCCCCACGCCTCCCAGTTTTATAGGTAGCAAAAAGTAGCGCATCAACCCCCCCTGGCAACACGTCTACCTGTTTCTCAGCGCCCGACTGTATTACAGACAGGTAGATGATATGACACACCTCGTGACGAATACGAAGACTCAAGTCTGTCTAGGATGAATGTAATGATTCACTCAGAGTTCCACTCATCAACGTTATTTTATTTTCAATATTTTGCGTATTTCTAGTCCTTTTTAAATAATTTGATAGAAAGCACCTTGAAAGTTGTAACCGTGATAGAAATATAAACGCTGGCTCTCGTAAAGCTGAAATTATGTTTAAATCAATACCTTGTATGACGCATTTTGTGACCTATTTCCAATAATTTACTCCAAAAAATACAGAGCCCTAGGTACTTTTGTTTATCAGATGAAATTTCAATTCGTATAGAAAAGCAGAAGTGCGTTCAGCCAGAAAATTTGGATGTTGCCCAAAACATTTAATCAGATTCATTGCGCATGACCTGAGTTTGTGCCGGGGTGAATAATCTATAGTGCAGACTTGCAGAGCCTACACTGCGAGTACGATTGACTAGCGGTGCTATACAACGGTACTTAGTCGACAGTTGGACCAAATAAAATCATATTTCCGAGCTGCAAAAAAATGAGATTTGGGCCAAACATAGCGTATTTATATGACGTTCTATTGTTATCTAAAACTGTTTGAATATATTCTGAGATTTGGAATCGTAACAATAATCTCTTTGTTACCTGCCATGTTTGGTTTCCATTTTGCATTATAATGCTGATTGGTGTATCGGCTACGTGCTTATCCGTCTGCGCAAAGGATCTCTGCATTATACGTAACTGATATACTGTACCAACTTTACCGCTTTATATAACGTTTGCTTTTAAGTTACGAGCCCTTTTAGAAATTGTTTCAATTGTTTTTTCCTTCCCAAATTAAACGCATCTTTGATCATAAAGTCTATTAATAGCATCGCGGTTTAATTTAATCTGGTCAGTAGCACTGTAGACGCACTTTCGTTAGCCTCGAGTATTTCGTTGCAGGATGCATATCAAAACAGATACGGCGTAATGGCGTTATGTTAAACAGGCCCTAAGGTACTTTCGTGCTTTACTGCGCTATCCAACTGCATGCCACAAGTTTCTTATCTAGACTGCAGAATGTACTTGCCTGGGGAGTGGGGTTTATTCGTGTGCTTGACTCGGGTATAGAGCAACGGATGAGGGAGAAGGGTTTATGAGTTTTGTAGGTGGCGTAATCAAGTAAACAAAAATATGAACATAAGTTTTTAAGGGGATATAATGACTTAAAGCAAAATTTTCATTGCTATGCGCAAAATATCTATGTACCCGCATTTCCGTTATACTCCGTCGCAACATACAAAATCTGCTTAGTTTTTTTACGAAACTATCAGCTAGTGGTCGACCCCAACATAGGTGGGAAAATGCTAGGCCGATGATGATAGCAGCTAGTCGCACCATTTGTTTAAGACTTACAGATTTAACTAAATCAAAAATAGCTTTGAAGTCGATCCTTGGAAGTTATGAGCCTATGGTCTATAGCCATTTACACACTGGCCTCATAGGGTCCTGCTAATAGATTAAGCGCCTTATTTAGGATAAACATTTCCTCCAATGGAAAAGTTTCTAAGTTTCCGCATTCACCTAACTCTAGAAACCCTTTTTTAACTTGTTGGCTCCGCAATCGATAAACAATATCGATTAAAATGAGTAATATTGTAGTTCTCGATTGTGGAGTACCACGAAATCGAGTATTTTTGGCGCAGCACACAGAGGCAATGCCCTTTAAAGTTAAGCTTCTTTTGTTGTCACTTTTACCCGTAAGGGTTGTTTTTACAGTTATCTGTAAAGGTGAACGCTTGTGTTATCGGTCAAAGAACTTACTTTATTGTTAGTAATAAAATATTGTATCAACTAAGAAACTATGCAACTAATAAAAATGCGAAAGTTTGCATGTATGGATGTTTGTTCCTCTTTCACGCAAAAAACACTGAACGGATTTAGACGCAACTTGGTATACAAATAGTTTATAACCAGGATTAACACAAAGGATTTTATCCCGATTGTATGATTCCATGCGATCCTTTTCAATTTGTAGCGGCTGGACCCGCGGGTCGCAGCTAGTTAAAGAATCACAAGAATCTCCACGTTGAAAATATCTTTGAAGCTTTTCTTGATTAAACTCTGTCTTTGTAGTTTTTAATACGTGTGAGTAGTTACTAGGTACATATTTTATGTCTAGTCCCCAGCTTAATAGAACAAAAGGGTTCTAAAATAACTTTTAATAGCAACATGAATGTCAGTTAAAGCTAAATCGATGTGCGACTAATTCGTTCTTGGAATTGAATGTCACCCCTCTGCTGTAGTACTTAATATCCCACCATTTTATTCTAGTTACGGGAATTATTTCTATATGGAAATTCCAACTTTTAAGTCACTTTGAACAAAATTTTGCATGCGCTTTCGTTTGACTAATGTTTAACATGGTATAAAGTTTTTGTATGTATTTGTAAAACGTTATTGTTATTTTTTTATTGTTAAATTTGATTAATAGTTGTCTTTTAGGGTAAAAGAGTAACTAACACAAAACACATACGCGGACATACATACAAAATCCCATACGCGTTTTCACTAAAAATATAACATAAGGTAGAATTGTGGCACCAAGGAAAGTAAGGAAAGCACTTTTTTTACTAAAATAAACCCAGTAGGAATTCCCAAGAATAGATTTCCAAGTCAGTCGAGAGCGTTATTACTTTATACCGCGGAGTCGGGCATGTGCCCTCTGTTGATCATACATATTTATGTAATGGACCTATCTTGTTACTTATTCTGAGGGGACACTGATTAATTTGGAGTCGTGCCCGAGAAATGGTCATATTATCGCTCCCTATTAGGCGGGACTTATCACTGGCACTTACACTGTCTGGCAAGATATTGTTATGTCCAAAAATTATGTCTGACCTTTTAAATCCAACTAAGAAAACATTTCGTACATTCGATACATTTAATAGTCGTAATAGATGTCTCTTATTACTAAGACATATACCATACAATGTCTTGGATTATTTCAAGTACTTGGCATAAAGTTACATTCAACACAAATAAAAACAATTTCAATTCAAGTAAACACAACATTCGTTCAGTATCCACAACACCCAAAAGTCTAAATAAAGAGTAAAACAAGTAAATCTTCCCTCTTTGTTACTCCTGCGTAAACTACGCAATACCTAGACAGCTCCTCGCTTGTATAACATGTAGCTCAGGCAGACTGGTACAAAATCAATACTAAGTGATATTTATTGGGTTTGCTCACGGGCCGCGGGCGCGCACGCCGAGACATCCGCACCAGATATTGCTAGCATCTGTCGGTACTTGATACACGGTTATGCAGAATATTGTATTAAATTATTAATACCAGGATGCCATAAATTAGGAGATAGTGCTTGTGTAAGCCGGAAAACACGTACACGACGTCGATACCACTTTTGAGCTTCTGCGTATCCTCGGTCTGGCTTTTAGCATTATGAGAATTGTGCTTTTGGTTCCTATAATGTTTTTAACAGCTTCCCAATTTGATTGTAGGCAAAAAAAACATGCCAAATGAAACGACAGTTAAAAAAGTCCTATTTTGTCGCGGACTATAACTTAACGATTATAAACTAATTTAATTAAAAATACGCGTTAATATTTATTGAATAGACGAGACCAACTAATTTACAAATTTATATCACGCAAATAGTCAACATCTAAATTGCAGGATTCCAATTATGTAAATATTTCGATTATTGTCCTGTATTTACTGTAAGTGAGATTGTCTCAGTTCTCTCTGATTTTGTTAGATCTAGATGGCGTCGGCATTTTCTAAGTGAACCACAAAGACACGCCCAAATTATCTCGAAAGGTCAAGGTCTCTTGTATCCAGACGTCCCTTTGAATATAACATCGTTGTGTATATCAAACCACACGTTCTATGTAAGGATTACATCGATTTGCTCAAGTATCACAGTATGTTTGTAGGTAAAGATTTTTTTTTTATAAATGCTAGGCTCTTTCTAAAAAGTTTTGGAAAGTCTTTATGAATAAATCAAATCACAATAAGACCCATTCAAACTCTCCGTTATTACTATTTGTTTTAAAAGAAACAAAGTGTAAGTTTCACATAACAATGCATTTAAATCCAACAGTAAAAAGTTTTGTAACATAAGCATATTTTTGGTGTTTGCAGTAACTAGGTAAAAGTCTATAACTTGGGATGCAAAGTAATTAGCCTAGTGATAATTACAGGTGTTTCGGTTATAATTTAATTGACCTCTCACCTTCACCGGGTGACACGACTTCGACCCTAATTCCTGCGATATTCCCAGTCAGTTTCACGCTTATCAGAATCCAGGTTACTCGCTACACTGGCTTCAATTAGTGTATGGAAGATCCATGCATTCTGGAGCATGCACTCTCTGATCACTGAGCACTAACACGCTCTGACGGCAATCGGGATTTTAATTTGCATGTTTGCAATCTAAATTATAGACTATCTATAATGGCCACGAGATTCGAAGTTGATTCGCGAGTCTCGTTAGCTAGTCGTCGTGTGCATTTTGAAGGAGAGCAAAACTAGAGTATAGGTACGTAGGTGTTAATAGAATAGTCAAGTTATCTGTGCATTTTTGTTGGTTATTTTGTCAAATTACACTTTGTCGTTTTTACACAATAAATAAATAGAAAAAAAAAGATTTTGACATCACATTCTATGAAGCTCAATAAGTCCTTGTAAAAAACAATCTTTTAAACGTCTATATGCAAACAATCGTCATTACGAGGCTCCCCGGTAAAATATTAAAATGTTTATTTATGAACCGTGAATTTTGTATGAAATATCTCGCCCCTGCCATCCGCTTTATAAACGGCTGCACAGGTGCGGTGAGCGGTCCATACATTGCTGGAGAGGTCTATATCAATTTATTTCACTCCATTTGAAATGAACAATTCCTACACAATGCATATTGGCATGAACAGAGTCAGGAGAGAAGAAAACGTTTTGAATTAAAATCCGTTACAGATCCCCTCGAATATAACAGTTGAACTGACAAACAAACGTCAGTTTTTTAAGCTTCCATGTTTTGCTAACAATAGGAGTCGATGATACTTAAAATAAATGAATTATTATTAATAATTAATAACTCTTATACATAAGTAACTTCTATTGTAGCACTGACTATTTTAAGACTTCTAAAATGTATTCGCTTTGCAAAAAATGTGCACTCAATGCAACGCAACTGAGAAACACATGTTATCGTTAAAGATCAAACATAATTTTCTTATTTTATTGTTAAAATGTTGCTGTAATGACTACTTGACTATGTTGAATTGATAGATTTAACCTTATCAAAAGGAATTTAAATGTCCTAAGTTCGATAACTTAAGCAGTAAAATATACATACGGACTTAAAAAATATGCATCTTTATTAAAACAAAGAGAACAAAAAATCCTCATACAACGAGGTGAACTAAATTATCTTTACAAACAAAGGAAGCCTGATGCGTCATACACAACTAATTGTACGACACTGAATTCATGTATAAAATAAAATTTACTTCAAAAGTTACAGTTGTCTTAAAGGTCGGCTACGTTCGCTTCCTATTGTTCAGTACGTCACGAAAATCTGACATACTACTTCCAAAACGTCTGCTTTCCTTATGAACTTGATCTATCATCATCAGAAGTATAGGCAATTTAACACGAAACTAGTTTTTTCGCTTAAGAAAATATGTCCAAAAAGGGTTTCGCTTTTCGCCCTTCAATATACTTCTTACATGGCATGAGTCATGAACTCATTGTGATAAATAATTTGCTAGATATCGACTACACACTTTTCTTTTAAATATAAAACGAACGTTTGTTTCAAGTAATTTATCCAGTACTTTTAAAAGAGTTCTTTGTTTGCATTTCATAAAATTGTTTGATATGAAGTTGCAATACGTAATTAGCTATTTTGTTGTCTTCAGTTTATCCTTTGTGTTTATTAAATGATATTATTATATTACATTTATTTTATGATATATATTTTATTTGGTAGCTTGACGTTTTTAACACTTGACTTTATACCCTCTGCCGTTCCCGCTTACTACATCCATGTAGTCTTAAAAGGCGTAATAAAATGATACATACTAAAGTGATAACTTTCTAATCAATATTTTCCGCAACATTTTAATCACAGCTAAAGCCTATAATCCTTTACATTGTATGTTCGCACAATGTATAGATATCGTTCATAAAAGCCACTATGTAGTGCTTAAGGTCTTTGCCCGATAATGGTTTTATTTGTATTAGCATTCTTGGCTGACTTATCCCCAGGATTCAGGCTTCATCGTCTGACCATCAAGCAATTTATCACGGACCTTGGCAATTAACCGCGACTACGGTATGGCTTCCCTTCTAACGTTTCATCCACCAAAGACATTGTGGTTTCAGGCATCACATTAACGCCGTGTTCCAATTACTTAGCCTCGATCAATCTTTATTTCGCATCATTGAGATCCTTTATTCGTTTTGTCCTTATTGATTTTCCGCGTATCCTTGAGCCACTGTGAGGTGTTTCAAGTAGATAGTTTTCACCTTGAGAGAGTTCAGACAAAGTCCGCAATACTACAAGAGACGGCCAGGCTATTTAAAATACAAAGAAAAACTTCAGCTGCAAATAAAGGAAGCGCATGTTGAAAAAAAGAAGTCTTAATCGCAAGGCGTCTGGCCTTGATCGATCCATGTGCGTATGTCATTCTCTTTACAGCTATTGTCGGCGACGGTCGTGCCTTGAACCTCTTTTATAGCGTAATGGGTTCCGTCTGTAATGTTACGACTACCTGCACCAGAGCGATGGGTTACATTTGGATTAAGTATAATGTCGCTTGTTTATAACGCAATTAAGATTAGTTCGCTTCAGTGAAAATATTCGGTAGAGCGGAAATAAATCAAGTGGAACTGAGGGCGCGAGAGGATATAATAAAGTTGTTGGTTATACAAGTAGGGTCATTATAATAGGCACCATCGGTTTGGTCCCTTTTTGTATTGAATGTCGTATAGAATTGATGTCCCACCTACGGCTGTCTGGCTATATCTACAATAACGTAATCCATTTTTATTTATTACTTTTCATGCTTCGCAGGTAAGCGATTGAGCAAGCGTCATGATACGCTTCTTAAACATTGCGGTTTTTTGAGTTAAACGTTTGATTGCTTAAATTGCAATTAATTGCTAGTTGACACGATCAGCTGTCAATCAACAAAGAATGTGCTTTCAACATTCTTAGATGTCATTTTACTATCGCTTCTTTAATCACTTATTTAAGTACAGAAAAAAAGCAAAGGTGTCTCAACTGGCAAAAATCGCGTGATGATATTGAATTGTTAACATGACCATTTCTCGGTAAATCCTTCCCAGTTATATATAACGTCAATAGGCATGCCACAAACCTAAAATTAAGATTAAATATTAAGTTGAAATGATATCAAATTTTCTTCTATGACGTTCTCATTTCAGAAATCGTGCAAAAGTATCTGTATCTGATATCTCTCTGTCATATTTTCATGAATGCGTAATTTCTATATTCAAACGTCTCCCGAATGGATTTGTTTTGTCGAACATACATTTTAATGAAGTCAGTTCAGTATTGATTTGTTTTGCCAGTAATGTGTATATAATATACTTGCTGTAGTTATACAGAACAATTTAGTTGGCACAAGGATTTCACCCTGTGTGATGTGTTCATCTCTTGACTATTTACAACAAAGTTTTTTTAATAGATTCGAAAGCAATTGTAACATTCTGCGGTAGTTATATCTTCTAAACGCAAAGATCTTTAATAATTTTGCGAACAAATTATCGTTTCCGAACTCTCACAAAGTTTTCGCTGTCCAGATGGCTCGGGATTCGACATGGCTAGCAAGAACTAACCATATGGTGCAATCTCTTCGCAAATATTTAACCTCGCCACTAAATCATTGTACAATGGAATTGCCTTTATTATTTTCTTATTTTATATTCCATCAACGTCTTTATAAATAAGGATTCAATGCAATTTTGGGATGTCCCCTTCATGAAATGGATCGTGTTATTCACTTCACTTCTTAAAATTTCGTACACATTTACCTGTATAGAAATTTCTAGTGATATAGCGAATAAGAAATACAAACACGCCATCTGAATAATTTATAAATCCTAGTCAATATTAATGACATAACTTTTCAACTCTGATTACTTATCTGTGAACGTGGTATCCATAATTAATATCTAATCGAAACGTCCTTGATTACCATTATTATGTTCGTGGACTCTTTAGAGCCGTCAACGAAACCCTTTTAATTGGTATTAATATCCCCTGGACCCATTAATTACTGTGTTCAAATTAAACACTACGTGCTCCTCGACTGTTAATACGATAATATATTCTTATTTATAACAGTTACTTGATCCGCAGTACACAGTATGTTACCATTCCAAGTTATTTAACTCACGTATGCGGGATTCCAGTACTCGTACCCACGAAGATACTACAGATGTTTGCGTGTACGTAAGCGGATAAAACCCGCAAAGGATAATGCCGAAAATGTCCAGCGGGATAACGTCGGCCTGAAGTTTGTGCTAGGCTGTGTCTGCGTCAAAATACCGGGTCGTTGGTGTCTAAGCAATGCTTGAAACAAGGCAAAATCGATACTGTTGCCGTCGCAGGCGGACGCGCGCCGCTGGCTCCGAATTATATTCTCAGCCAAATCCAGCCGGCACGTGACTCAACTTGTTGCCGCTCTGGAGAGAGACAATGCTACGTTATTATAGGTTGCAATATGCTGGTGGTGAGATCGTAGCCACCGGTGCCGGATTATTGACCATTATCTTAAGTGTCCCATTTAAATTGTTTGAAGCGCCATTGACACTGTAATCGTCGTGGTTTTACTTTAAACGATTTGATGTTTTGTATGAGACACATCATAGAACTTAAAGAATTATCATTTCTGAAAATAACTTATCTAATAAATGAATTAAGAACAAATAAAATGAAATAAATCTACTACTAGAGAATTTTTCAACTAACTTACAATACCCAACTCATTATTATCGCTACCGCATCGCTTATGAACGTGGCTGCAGTCGTGCTTTGCACGTATAATAAGCGTCTAAGTAGGAATTATTAATCTTGTAGCCCCACGGTGGGCGCCATGCTGTCGTCTCTATTAAAACGCATTTTGTAAATCCACTTAAGTGAATTTGGCAAAGGTTGGATATTGTTTTAAGAAAACTCCAAGGAAAATAATATGAGCAAACAAAATGCAATAAATTATGAAAGTAAATAATGATGTCTGTTAAAAGTCGTTGTAAATAAAGGCCTCTGGAAAAGTTTTATTAGTCACCTCTCGAAGTGGGGAGTCGACGACAAACTTTTATTGAGGAAACTAATTTATCACTGCGGTGATATGATCTATGGAACGCAGTCGTCAGGACTCAGGAGGGTAGACGGACTGCCGGTATTATCTTGAATTTCATGTTCTTTTGATGGAGTGTTCGCAAATTTTCGGGGATTTTATGTTGTCCTCGAGTTGGTGTATTTACATTTTGATATACTTAAAAACGAGGGTGTCTTTATTAATAAAGTCAACTTTCGTATTTCGTAATTTTGTAGAAAATTTATTTATTAAGTTATTGTAATTATATCTGATACTTTTCAAAGTATGCGTAAGGCATGTTTCTTGTAAGAGACAGCCAGGCGGACGCCACAGGCGGTATTTCCGTGGCGCTGTCTGTTTGTCCGTATGCACAGTCTAAGCTAGCTACGGTCCTGGTATTCCCAGTTATTACCGCAGGGGGACGCGGTCTAGGGGTTGATGGCCGCAATCGATCCGCCGCACCACGGCCGGTGTTACCGGTGCACGGGGTTACGACACCATCACCACTGCAGTCTTCCTATTTCATTTCTGTATTGCATTGGCCTAGGTAAGCCGTTTCGCTATTTTTTTCGGGACTCCATTCTTAAACCTATAGACTTAATTTTTTTTTAAGATTTCTGAGTTTGCGGTAGATTTGAACATCTGAGAAGTGTCAGGGAAGTCATTCAGTGATAGGTTTTAAGAACAGGAAATCAATCGGAAGCAATTCGAGTGGCGAAACAAATTCAGCGTGGCGTTGCCGGCTGTTAATTGGCTGCGGGTGGCGGCGCCGAGACGGCGGCGGAACCTCCGCATGGAGGCTCCCTCGTGTTCCCTCCCCACGCACGCTCCCGCCGCCTCCCAACAGCTCGGCGTTTTTATGAGCGAGAAGTCCGTCGAGACCTACACGAGTCTGGGCGGCTCTTAAATTAGTTTGTCTTCCCTGACCCTAGAACTCTAGTTGCTAGGTGCGGTTTTGTATTTCAGCACATTTTGTGCAGTTTTCCAGTGGAGTAGGTCGTACCGTTTACATTGGTACTTTTGTTTGTCACCTGTCAATTTTCAAGATTTTCGTAACATCGATGAATAAGTATATCTTACGGAGAAACCCAACCTTTTTCTAAAGGACCTCATATCCCTGAATGAAGGGATCTTGACACAGAGTAATACATGTCGTGGGTGACATTATTTTTCCATTTGGTAGGCTTATTTTCTTGTGCGGGTTATCAAGTTAGGGCCGGTAGCGCGCAAGGGGTGGTTGCGGGGTGGGTCCGCAGGGCGGGGGTTGCGGGACGCGGGGTGCAGCTATCGACCGGCTGCCCTCCCCCCGGCGTGGCTCAGTTTCCGGGCGAGAGTCGCGCAGTCCGCCAGCGCCGCGACGCGACTCCGTCACTCGTTAGATAGTCAATTTGGTCATCACCATGCTGATAGGGCTCGTTCGGGACTCGGTGATGCAGTGCTTCTGCCACTCATGCCGCGCTCCCGTTTTGCCTGCAGGTTGGAAAGCGCTTGAATGGGAAAAATTCTCGTATATGTCGCAAATTTGACCTCCGACGCTGCTGCTACTCTTGCTGTGAAGACAAACGCCCGTCATTGTTATCTGGCAAAAAAATAAAATCTAAATTGATTAACGTCGTAATCTCACATCGTTTCAAAGGAAAGGGATCAAAGAAGGTAACCTTTTTGACTGTTTATTACAGCTTGTCCTCTATTTTCCTATTTGTTGGTACCGTTCAATAGCAGCCCTGGCTAGACCATAAGATCAATCTATGTATTCCAAGATTTTTAAGTTCCATGAAGGAGTCTATGACGGAGCCTTCGAGCGCCGGCCGGCCGGCGGGGTGAGGGGAACCGGCCGGCTTCGATATTTAAATTCCATCTGACGTATATCACGTGACCCATCGATTACGCGCCGGAGGGGATGCCGTAAGATGATATGGATGAATGTCAAGTGTCATGATAACAACGTTGGCCAAACTGTCTAGAGGTTTCCGTCTCATGTTGAAGATTGTCGCAAGATTTGGTTGTTATGTAAGGACATTGTGGAATTGTTCAGGAGAATTATAAGTTGATATCAAAGTCTGTACCTTGACTGTTAAGTCTATTATAATCATTTTCTCATTATTTGTTTAATTGTATTTCAGACGTAGATTTCAGTCTTGTTGAAAGACCTGTGAAAAGTCGTGCGTGGTATCGTCATTAATCATGTCCGAACTTTTTCAGCGTTACTAATACCTGTCAGTTCGTGTCTACCGTACTACAACTATTGATTAAACATTACTGCATAATGTCCACCATTTTGTACTGACTACGAATCGTGATGCGATAGCATGCGTCCACCATTCCGCGCACACAGCATTGGCTGATATATTTGTGCCTGAAAACGAAAAGCTAAAATTAGAAAAAAAGTTTCACGAAAATTATATCTTACATAATGGATTTATATTCCGTAGCTTTCAAACAGTCTTAACTCGCTTGTCTGGAGATTTCGGTAAAATAGTTGTTTTCACATAATATCGCAGGGTTGATTAAATTATGTCACGCAATCGCGACATAATCACGTAGGGCCCTTGTAAAATGTTTTGGTATTCCATGCGTCACAACTCACGCATTTCAGGACCTCGTGTCGCTTTATAATGCGGTCTTGTTAATTACGCAATTTTTTATACGTTCAGTCGTAAATTTCTTAATCCTAATTGCGGAAAATAACGATTTGAAGATTTCGGGGAATTCGGTGAGGGGAGGTAGTACACATGTTTCTAAAATAAGTTATAGATTTTCCTTTGGTGTGGAAAAATAACCTCGTGGTAGTTAACCTAACATTCGAAGCAGGTTGCTCTAGACCGAAAATTTTGTTATTCAAGCGAGTTTTGCTAACTATAGAGGACACGAAACACGGACTTTACTAAATATATCAATAGCCTTAGGAATGCGATATACCAAGAAGACGTAATCCTAAGAAGCGCAGCAATTGTTCTTTTGAATAGCCACTAACAAACATGCTCTCACTTAAATGACGGCATCGAACGTGACGTGAAATAACATCCCAATAAACGCACAGGCGGTTGTTTATTAATCATTGTAACGTAATTTGCTTTGTAACGTCATGTAATGCTTGTCATTACATTTCAAGTGTTTTTGTATTAGCAAACACGCCATTGTGAAGTGACAACAAGGGACTCGAGATCACATAATTGTTTAGGGAACGATTATAACAGTAGGGTTTAATTGGCTTAACAAGTTCTGCACCCTTTGTGGAGGGTGCGGCAAGGGTTTACAGATTTTCATAATCTTTATTACCATGTCATTTTGTTTAATAAAATCATCACTTTTACATTGGATTTATTATGATGAGTACGTTTAATGGATTTCTGTCGTCAGCGGTCGTAATGGTCCCAAATACATGAGACTGGAGTTTACGCTCTTTTTATTTGGATTCAGGGACGACAGACGTTATTGATCCCGTATGAGGGTTGAACAATGCTATAAAATACACGTTTCATCTCATGCATAGGGTATAACACATTTTACTTGGATGTTATGGCATAATGAAAACCAAATGATATTTTACCCTAGCAAGAATTTTTTGGGGCCACATATGCCTACGACGAATCCACAGTGATGCATTGCAGGTACAAAGTTTGCGTGTCTCGAACTATTACGTACACAGACCGAGCCGACCGAACTTTAGAATTTGCAACTAAGTCTTACGGTTAATGACTCGGTTACTTTTAATTCCATCACAACTCGCACTTCGTCTTTGTGAATAGGTTTAAAAATGAGTTGCGGCGAGCGCTGTAAAATGGGGTTCCACACAAAGTCACACCCATTTTCCTAATGAGCGTAACTCGTAAAGAGTACGTCGGTGCCGTCTCCGCTATTCTGGAAGGTTCTCGACGCTGCATAGAATATATCTCTTGTTTCTGCATCGCCTAGCCGCCGCATTTGCGCCGTGTTTAAAACACTCGTACGTGCCAACACTCGTATTCCCAGAGGTAGTAAATTTACTTTCAGGCTTTCCCCCCTCGTGGGTTTTAAAGCCAGCCTTTAAATATTTTATCAGGTTTTCCATGTTGTATCGTGCGGCGCCAGAGGGGTCTGCCGACCTTTCAGTTGTTACTGCCCCGTTTGTATTCGATTACCATACTTTTTTTCTGCTTTATTGTTTTTATGCACGTTTATTAAATTGCCGTTTTATGCTGCAACTCTTGAATATGGATGAAAAATATCGATTTTAATTATAACGTCTGGTACTAGTGAAATCAGTTTGTATATATTACGTCAGGGGTGTGAAGTCTTCTTCTTTCATACTATCATTATTCAATATGACTTCGTAGAATATATGTTAAACGAATTGAATTTATAAGTGAAATTCTCGCCTTGACTTGAAGCCAGAATTATTTAGTATGCTTAGTGAAAATTTGGAATACTTGTCAGTTCATACAATTCAATTTATTCTCCCTTGCGATTTCATCGTTAGTCTCGATCTAGATTTTTCATTCCTTGCGGTTACGTAAAATCGTCTAGATTCACGCGGTACACCGCACTGATTTCTCTTAGGTGGTAAATTGTAAAATCGAGTTGATAGGAGACATTATACTAATGAAGAGACAAGTAACAATTGGTACGAATTCTGCGAACTTTATGACAATTGTTCTTTTGACGTGAATTATGGAGAAAGCCAATTAGCTAGTGGTATAAAGTCCTCTAGAGGCTCACCACTGGAAGCTAAATTAACGCTATCTGTTACATGTTCGTTGGAAATTATTTGGATTTCAGAACAATAATTTCTCTTTCAATTGATTTTTAATTTTACTTTTTTATTGATCAGCAAACATTAACCAATTTTGATAAAATTCGTTTATCTTTTCATAAAAAGGAGTCCAAAAAGAAGAATCCAATAAAACGCCTCCTTACACAAATGAACACGGTTTTACCTTGTTATAACTTTCGCAGTGAATTAGTTAAGAAATGAAAGTTTTAAGTCGACTTTAACAGTTCCAAAGCACGGTCGCCGCATCGTCTGCTGTGTAAACTAGGACTTAGCGCTGCCGTGAGGGATTAACCGTATTTGCGGCGAATTTCGTCGGCAGTGCCGGCACTCGAGTATTCCCCTCACGTGCCGGCCTCATCTCCCGCCGTCGTGTCGTCGTTATTACCTCGATACTATTACCGACGGCCCCAACAACATGAGTTGGAGCCCAAATATCTAATAAATGACTATTCATTTGCGACTTCCAAGTCGCCAAACTTTGACGCCATTTTGTAAGTTTTTTCTAAAACAAAAGCTAAAATTGGTTTCGTTTCGTTCTTTTAAGTATTGACTTGACAAAAGTCTGTTTCACTTCATTGTTTCTGTAATTGAATACACTTAACATTGAACGTTTCCTTCTCATTTGTTTCTAAAACATTTGAACGGTGTCTAGAAATTATCTAAGCTAATTAATTACATGTGGTTTAAGCCTAACTGTAATATATACAGTGTGTACTCGTCCACGTTATATTCACCATTACGTTAGGTTACGTATTCTGACTACAGCGACAATTTCAATCGATTATTTGTTTATCAGAATCGATGGTCTCGCTGTCACGCGATCGTGGATAGCCGGTTCATTAAAACGTGGGTCCGAATACTCTTCAAATAAACATTAGCCGGGTCGATTCGGTCGGCCGTAATGGTTTTTCGATTGTACTTTAGTACTGTTTGGGGGGATGTTGACTTGGCAATGGGGGCTCGGGTTTTGATGGTATTTGCAGCAGACGTTTCGTGGTCTCGACGTTAATTTATTTTTATCACTTGGAAGGTTACGTCTTTGGGAGAAGGAAAAATATTTGTTGGTTTGTTTTGATTGTCATGAGGTTACCTTCGAGATTTTCATATTTTTGGTATACCGATGGGGTCAGTTTGTCTTCAAGAGAGTGGCCAGCGTCAGGTTCGGGCACAGCTGATAGTTATTTTATCCCTAGCTCACCGACGGTCGGCGCCCGTCAAGAAACCAGTCGGCAAACCTAGGACCAAGCAACCTAAGAAGGTTAAATTCATAAGTAAGTAGTGTTGTTGAAAAATTCAGTATTACCGCACTTAGTTTAAACATCGCTGCTTTATTTTTTTATTATCTATCACCTGTCTACTTAATGGTGATAACATAAGAAATGTTACAATCCCTGCCAAAATCTCATGTCTTATATTATTCCAATATATTATGTTAGCAAAGCAAGCAGTATCCAGCCTTTTGGAAGCGTTTCAAAAGTAGCTGCCAAAAAAGTTAGCTTAATCCAACTTAACCGTCCTATAACGAAGTGGAACTCCATTCAGTTACACCAAAGGACTGAAAGTAGTGCCTGAAGGACGTTACTTACCTTCCCAGCATTGAAGGTGTAGATCCCTTTCATAGATAGCACACACAGCCCCGGGCCTGAGCACCCTTTGTGTGACGGGTCAAGAGTTTTCACCCCTTTTTAAGTGAGTTATTGTTAGTTTTGTACTGTGGCGCGTGTTTGTTTTTTGAAGCGCTTTTCAAGTTGTCGAGAGAAATTCTAACACTTAAATACTTACGACACGTTACGTTTTTCTTATTTTTTTAAGCGCCTTTTTTATTTTCATGTTGTTAGTAGGCTAGTACTTGGCTTTAACTTTAATGTTACGATGTATAATATGTATTTACTTCAACGTGATTTTATGAAATAAATGCATAAATATGATATTAAATCATCGATATTTCAACAACGCTCTAAGTACATCAAACCAGTAGAAAAACGTACGACAATATCAGAAAATCAAATGAACATGTTTTCAGTAAATATTGGTGTATATGTCAACGATAAAAACCCACCCCTCCCACGTTACACAAGCCTGAGTCATCGCTCGTACTTCGTACACATAGCCGCGTAGCTCACAGACGTAGTCATCGCCTGAAACGCGACTGTAAATGCAATTGTATGAGTCAGAGGGTGGGAACTACTTCCTCCCCTTACCCCACAGTCTTCCCCCTTCCAATAATTAAACAATACAGCATTCCTGTCTTACCCCAGGCGCAGTCCGACCTTGAATATTACCGTAATTTACCCCCTTACCCCTGTTGCGTTTTAAGAATTCCTCCCCTAAATGTCGGGGCCGTAATTTAATGAGTTTAGCGAGTGTAGTCAGTTGAGGATGTTAATTAACGCCCTTAAAATAATGGGTAATTTGTAAAATATTATAAAGGGAATTGTTGGGATGTTTGCTTGACAAGTTGGTACATTTGCTACGTAGTACAAACTATTTATTAACCCGTGCTTTTATGGATTATAAAACATATGATGGACCCGTTAATATTTTATCTATTAACATTAAGGTTCAAGTTAAAGTTTCTGCAAATAAAATTATAGCTCTTTATTATAGTCTGTAATTCTGGTTGTATCTATCTATTTTAGATTCATCCCAACTTAACACAATTACGAGCATACGTAATTCACGAAAAGACATTACAACATTTCCAACATGAGACAATATTTCTTATATTTTTGATATGACTCACTCCTAAATACAAAATACGATTTTAGCAATTTATTGAACACATACTCACAGACATGACATAATTTCATTGCGAATAGGCTCCATTGTTTGGACGGTTCAATCAGAGCGCATTACGCTATTGTGCCGGTATTGACGCGTCATGCGTGCTTCCCTATCGATTCATAGACCAAGAGCCCGCGTCGGACAGACCTTCGTCACTTTATAAAAGTTGAAATTTCTCTGTGCATATCTCGCTTTTCAATGTACCTACTGCGCAGAAGTTGCAATCATTTCTGTGAAATGTGAACTGTTAGATATGCAGGTTTGTTTTCTAATACGATTCCGCACTCAAAAATTGAATCCTTGAGTCGAGGGGGTTCCGTCATATTCACAAAGACACCAAGACTCAGGAAACGATATCGTAGATCATACAATCGCTTCTCCTTCGAGGGGATCTAACCGCGACACGTCGCGCACATCATTACAAAACCGCAATGAGGATGTACACCTTTTTTATCCTCCCATAAGTAGATAAATTAAAAATATTAGATAACTACATAAATGAAAAATATTAAACTCGTTTGTGCTTCACCCGATTAGATTTCGACAAATCCTGGGAGTAATTTTCATTCTTTTGTTAAAATTGATTCAGTAGCATTGTGAGGAGGTAACAGACACACAAATTTTCACCTTATTATTATTAACTTGATTATGAACTACTGCCTATGCATTAATACAATAGTCCAGTTAACAGTGCATTATACGAATATTTAGCTTAGTTAATGTAGATAACTACGATGTAATGGTATAATGAAACCCATTATGCAGGACTCTGACGCATTCATGCGATCATTAATTACTTTACGCATAAATAAATAAATATGACTAGCGTAGACTTTATCAAATTTGTTATGATGAAAGGAACAAAGGAGTTAATTATATACAGATAAAAGAGTTAAGAGTTTTTCCGATATAAGTTATTCTCTTGTGAGTCTACAACAAGTAAACCCTTAAATTTCTTTATCAGACTTCCACAGTCAATAGTTTCTAAAAGGGAATATGTCACATCATTCTATCAATATAACCAGTTATTATCCATAATTCTATACCAATATTATAAAGAGAAGAAAGAGTTTTTGATTGCGTGATTTTTTGTTTATAAGAAATAGTCTGTAGAACTACTGCTCCGATCTAAAGCTGGCTTTATGGAAAGGATTCTTTATACCATTACGCTCGAGAGCAGAGCAAACATTTGAAAGTTACAGAAACGTAAGTAAATAATGTTATGTGACATAACCTTCCAGCCACCGAGATCCGCTGCCAAGAGATGTCGAAGGGCGGCCTGGCGTATGAGGTGATCCTCGCGGAGCCCGTCGGCGTGCCGGTGCCTCGCCGCGCCGACTCGCCCGAGAAGACGCCCTCCGTCGAGGAGATCCAGGAGAAACTCAAGGCGGCCGAGGAGAGGAGACGTGTACGTACCATCATACCAACGCTATTAAAAACAAAATTACTCTACATCTGGTCTTATTCTGCACATTTTTTGGAGTGACATGACTCTGTCATGTATCTCCAAGATTTGAATAGACTCGAAAATATAGAGGCCGGTTGTCTAGCGCCGATCAGTTTTGTATAATTTTAGTTTTAAGCTTAACTTCATTACTAATGCTAAAGCAGAGTTAAAGCTTATTCCTATCGCTGGAGTACTGTATAATAATATATATGGCACCTAATGTGGTAAGTATTGTAGATCAAGGTTTATAGATTGCTAAAATAATAGGTAATATACCTAATGCACTGAAAATAAATATCATAGTCATGCATGCACAGAATACGTATACTTATATATGTAATTTTATGTGACTATAAAGCATAAAAGCAATTAAAAGTTAAAACATTTTAATTACGCCAACATTTCAATGTTAGAGCGCTGCTATTCTGAAAGGGCCACATGTTGTGCATATTTCACTCACATTATATGATTTGCCGACTAGGGACACGAGATACTAAAAAAAGTGTTAAAAGATTTAAAATAATTAACACTCTCATTTTTAAAATAACGTTTCCTGTTGTAACTAAATTTAACCCTTGTGTCACAAGTGGTTTCATAAACATACAAGTTACATGCACAAAAGACAACCATCTCGGGATAAGCATCCGCGGATAACTCAAACGCTTGTCCTATACGTGCAGTCAAACACTTAAATTCTAACAGCAAAGGCCTGGTTATAAACTAATACCTTTGGTCGATAATTAACACTGTCTTTCGTTCTGAACTTGGTACATCCACCCGTGGAACATCCATGGAACATCATGGTAATGAAAAATACGATACTACTAAAACTCTTATTACATAGGCAACTTTAACATTCATGTATCTTTGATGGCGGCACATCTAAACGTCTGCCACTCAAACAGCAACATTTCTTCCTTTAACCTGATCTGTCCCCATCCTCACAGAGCCTGGAAGCCAGCAAAATGGCGGCCATCGCACAGAAGATGCAGAAGATTGAGGAGGCGTCCCGCATCCGCAGCGAACAGACGAACAACTTCATCGTCACCACCAAGGAGGCTCTGGACGCCAAGATGGAGACGCACGAGGAGAAGCGTGAGGCTTACATCAACGAGCTCCGCGCGCGCCTCAAGGACCACCTGGAGGGCGTCGAGAAGACCAGGTCAGACTGCTTACATTAAAAACGTGCTGCATCTGTTTCTAGACTTTCTAGATACCGCATACGAATCCACTGTCACCATTTTCCTTTATTTTCAGTATTTCATTCGTAGGATCGATACAACACTATCTGTAACATCTTTCATTCTATTGCTCAATAAAATCAAGAATATAGGGATGAGATTTTTTGGGAATAGCTTACTAGCACATGAGATTTTTGCGTAGCGAACGACCGGGGGCCTGCAACCCAGACGATTAATTAAAACTTTTAGCATTATCTACGCAGCGTAATGTTTCTTTTTGAAAACTTGAATGATAGAAATCTCAATTTTGTCATCATGTCATCACTGCCTGCCTAACGTAATTTGTATTCTCGCCTTAACTCAGGTTGACCCTGGAGCAGCAGACGACGGAGGTGTACAAGGCCATCGAGGAGAAGATGAACACCGCCGCCGACAAGCGCGACGAGAACATCAAGAAGATGCTCGAGCGCCTGCGCGAACATGTAAGTTGTCACACCTACTACATAAATGATGCACTGGTATGTTTTACCCGGCAAGTCTTCAACGACCACGAATGTGACGCTGTCACACACAGATACCACTGGAGCTGGTGAAAGTTTCAGGAACCTGCGAGAGAACTTCAGCAATATTAAGTATTTCTGGTTTTTGGTCTCACTTCACTATGCATCTGTACCTTCATGCTAACCAACAAACCACAGACATAAGCAGTTCCCAGAGAATATCGAAAACGAAAAACGATCACAAAGGCGAAGTACCTCGTTTAACCTGATACACGTTGCCCAGGAGGAGCAGGTCCGCAAGGTGCGCGCCGGCAACCACGAGCGCTTCCAGCAGCTGGAGAGCGCCATCCAGGAGAAGCTGCAGCAGGCCGCCGACCGCCGGCTGCTGCTCGAGGCCGAACAGAAGGAGAAACTGCGCAACCACGTGAGTAACCCCACACCCACCCATCTCACATCACCTCACCTCACTTGTCACCTGAAAACCCTACGATATTACTAAGACGTCTTCAACCAGCGGGCTTGACACCATTTCTCAAAGTAAAACTTTTGCTTAGTTATCTCTCGCTTCCACAACGAGACGAGCTCGTTTTCTGGTTTAAGACTCAAAGTACCGCCCTGATAATATGATATGACATTCATACTCAAGGTCCACGCTTTACAGTTAGCACCAGGAACATAAGAACGGAACTACAGAATGTCAAATTAAACTAACAGGCTGAGTCGTATCAATTCCGTTTCTATCCGCCACATGTTCTATGAAATTTGTTCGATGTTGTGACCTTAGGTCATAAGTGTTTTGTTTGTATGCCGGCTGCGACGGTTCGAATTGGTTTGAAGCGGATTGTGAGGTAAACAAAATTGAGAACAGTGCCTTATCGCAGCTGCTAAAAGCCGTCATTATTCGTCATGGCAATACTGCAAAAAAAAATGCTTTCTGGTGATGGTTGTTACCATAAAGCAATATTGTTGACTGGCTTGAAACTTTTTATTTAAGTAAATGTGATCGAATTGGCTTGACACACAAACAGTCCCATTTCAAACCGTTGCAGCCTTGTAAAGCTTAATATTTCGTAGCATTACGAGAATCATTCCATTTCTCACCGTGGCATGGTGTATGCATGTTTTTTATGTTTATTTTTTTGTCAATGCGTAATCGCAGAACATTAAGCTAGCTGAGATGCGCTCAGCTGCGACCGCCAAGGTCGAGGAGATAACGAAGGACATCGAGAGTAAACTCACCACGGCCGAGCAGAATAGGGAGAAGGAGATCCAGAAAAAACTGGATTTCGTCAAGAAGGAGGTCGGTTCTGTTTTTTGTTGTTTGCAACACTACTTATTGCTTCTCATCATTTCATACTACTTTGTTGAAAACAAATGCATTTGGTTGTTGTATTCGATGTTTAGTATGATCATTGTTAACAGTAATATCTGTGATGCTTCAAAACTGATGCTAGGTTATCGACAGGCAAGTAATATTATGTGTTGTCTTCTATTGCCTGCAATAGAGATGTCGATAACCTAGTCGGTGGTGAGGCCCGCAGCAGCAGTAACCCCTTGGTGTTGCAGGAGCGGCGCGCGGAGCTGGTGCGGCAGAACAAGAGCGCGCGCGTGGACAGCGCGGGCGCCGCCACCTCCGGCTAGAGCCGCCGCGGCCACGCTGCCGAGGCTACCACACCTACGATGACAGTTCCATACAGTGTTGCCATGTGTTTACATAATTTAGGGTTGTCGGAAATTGCACGTCGTCTAGACGGTCGCTTAGCGAGCGTTTGTGCGCTCTATTTGCATTTATGTAGTCTTACATCTCGGTTGTTGTTTAGTTTCGTGATTTTGAAAGGCTTGCGTCGTCGAAGCGCCAGCGGAGTCTCATATCACTTCGCTGGTGTTCCGAGGCACAATGGATGACTGAGGACGTCATGAATTGCCACACGTCGGTACGAGACTTATTATTTTTGTTACATCTTAGAGCCACTCGATGGTATCAGCGGCAAGTCTCGGCGACGTGAGTAATTCATGACGATAGATTTAAGGTCTTTTGGCTGGTCCAGTAGGAAAATTTGTACCTCGGTGTAAAACGTGAAGGCGCCATGTAGACGGCTGATATTGCGTCTGTGCTGTAACATCTCAAAATATTGTGATAAAACATTACAAACAAAATATTCCACTATCATTGCACTCGGTTCAGCATCCTCACAATATTTGTGTTACACCCCCAGACGCGCTTACTTTGTGACACCAATTGTCCCTCGTGATCATGCTTACGACATCTTTGATTCAATATTTTATGTTTCGTTAATTTATTATCACTGGTACTATGGCAACTTTGCTATACACTTTAAATAACAATTATGGCCTATTTCAAATGATGTACTTAATTAAATATGTCTTAGTCGTGATCCCACTAAGAACCAACTTTTTAGTATACCAATCGATGATTTCCTTGAATGATTTGACATCTTTTGTTCTATCTTGGCATACTAAGAATTGGACGGTCGCATTCAGGGTTCTGTGCCTCCGCATACTTGCCTATTATTTTTATATGATTCAATTTTAATTTGTAGACAACTGAACTTTGCAGAGGCTATATTATATTTTTGGACGGAACCCACGGCAAATGAAATGAATGACGAATGAGAATTGTAAGCAAGCTGGCGGGACGAAGCTGAACGGTGGAACGAGAACTATCCCTAATCGTTAGATATAGACTTATATCATTATTTTTAATGTTTATCATACGCAACAGTATTTTTAGGGTGTTACAATCTAAATTTAAGTTTTTATCATGTTCTTATAATTGAATCGCCGTAACGCTATTAACTATTCATTACTCGATACATTGTTTTCTATTGTGTTGTCGTTGAGTTAGGAAGACTGTCGTGTCGCGGGTTGTTTGTGGCTGCGTTAGGTTCGTCAAGTCGGTGGTAGGTAGTGGTCGGTGTACCGCACGGCCGCGGACTGGCCCGGGGCCGGCCCCGGCCCCGCGGCCCCACCTGGCCTTCGGGGCCAGTCCGCGCGGGGCCACAGCATCTAGTCTACAAGTTTCCATTTTAGTCGTATCACTTCCTTTTATGATCTCAATCGGATACAATAAATTTATAAAATAGAAGGGTGGTTAGTTGATTAGTTAACAGCGGAAGTGCCTCAGTATATTCGGTAATCGGCTCTTGGATAATACCAACAAGTGTAACGTATAAAACTGCCTTCATAGCGTTTGATATTTTTTTAATTGTAGATGGCGAGGGCGCCGTGCCGCGGACGTAATGGTGTGTTGGACACAAACCGCTTCTGTGATGTTTTTGCTCTAGTGATATTATGTATCGTATCGTTCGGTTAGGCACAAATATATCGACGGACACGTGCTCGTGCTGCAGTCGCTCGACTGTCAAATGAGACTACTCCCGTATTTGATAGTATATTTTTGGCATTCATTTAGCTATGGTCTGTTTTAACGTCAAAGATATGATAATAATTGTATATAATATTAAGAGATGATGTATCGATGCTTGGCGCGTAGAGCGCGGCGGGGCGAGTTGCTTGCCTGCTTCTCCTCTATGTTACTAACGCTGATATGAGTAAGGGAACTAGTTGTAAGTTACTAGCTTGTTTCTCGGTGAAGAAGTGAAAACCTCTGACCAATTTGCCTTGGGTATTGTGTAGCCTTTTAGATTCTCACGATCGAGACGAATCATGTATAGCGATGCAACATATAGCTTTCAGATAATTATATTTTTGTGTTTCGTAATTTTTGCGTAATGTTAGTCACTCTCCTATCTCTTATTATGGTGTTATTATCGTTAATTTTTATATTTTATGTGATTAATTATATTATTAATGTGCTTCAGTTTGTGAGGTATATGAAAATTGCTGTTTGAAGTGCAGGCAACTTTTGTAGTTTCATTGTCGTATTAAATAAACTCATAAATACTAATAACTGTGCGTTTTATTATACAACCCTGTAAAGACTTTGTACACAAGCGGCATTAAGTTCGCATTATTCAATTGCCCCAGCCAATTGTACAAGTATGAATCCATAGGTTCCTACAACAGGATTTAGTGAGAGAATTTATTACATAGCTGTTTTATACTTGCTTCTGAAATGTCATGTTATTACGAATAAATGTTTTTCTACAAACAGAATATAAGGCGTTAATAAGTTATAGAACACATTTTGTTACTTTTGAGTAGGCAATGTTCACAGTGGGTAAAAATGAAAATATTATGTAGTTATGTACGAATAAGAGTTGAAGTACCAGCCAATAACGGCGACAACACACTAAACAGATTTACATCTAAATTTACATTAAATTGTATAGAGGCATCAAGTCCTTTTATAAAGGACGTTGAAGAACATAACCAATCAATATTTTACGGCCTATTTGAATGAATCTATTGCATAACTTGCCATCCATAATGAAATTGTAGGCAGATAATACATAAGTTGCGAAAACAAGATTTTGTGCTTAATGTATTATTCTGTGAAAGAATTATTCTATTATAATATAGAACCCTGGTGATACAGGCATAGGCAGCGAATTACAAAATATAATAAAAACCTCTTGTAATTTAAAAGATAGAAGGAATCGGTTGTTATCTCGACAAAGTATAATACCTATACCTATACGTCTAGATTTCTGGCGTTAATACTAGATCTATGTAAAGACACCGATAACGCTAATTTTCCCTTACTATCGCTTCTACTGTAAAATATACAAACATTATACGGGTGAAAAATAGTGAGCGGTTGTTATCATTCGAGCTACCCACAAGCAATAATCTACCACAATACGATAAATAAGTAATTTCATTATTATTTCAATCTAGTTGTGGACCGACTCCGTCCGCGTAGACAAAATGTTACAGGTCACAGTTGTTCCCGATTCAAATTCATTTCGTCGGGAATGCCAGAAAACAATGTAGCTTTGACCCTCTAAGCCCTCTTAAAATCAGAATACCCAAAAGCCATGTATTGTGATTGTGATGTGTAACCGTGATTTTTTAGTCGTCTTACAAAAGCAGCCCAGTTCGTGTATCCAATGAATAGAACACGTTCATGATAAAAAAAATTGAATATTGAAATGAAACTACTTTTACGGATTTTATCGCGGTTTAATTTTAGATTTTAGTTCCCGACGTTTCGAAACCTTTGCAGGTATCATGGTCACGGGCAGACTGAGATGGCGTTCGTCTTGACAGAAGATGTTGCTCGTTCTACCTTCATATTTTAATTAATTATTTGTGGTCCGACCTACGCAGTATGAGCTCACTGTGTCTTGATGTCTTGCAGCGCTGCTCTTGGGTTTGGCCTTGAGTTTATTTATTATTGGATCCCAAGTAGGTGATATCTTCCAGCCATCTTCTCTATTGAAATTAGGGTGTTTTTTAATCTCAATAGCCTCGCGAAACATCCTAGGTAGGAATTTGGATTCTTTAGCGAGGATCTGTGGTTGGTCAAATCTAATATAATGGCTGGAACCTTCAGCATGTTCGGCGACTGCAGACTTCGTTGAGCGGCGGTGTTTGACGTCAGCTATGTGTTCTTTAACGCGGGTCCCTATGCTTCGTTTAGTTTGACCGATGTAAGAGAGGCCGCAGTCACAATCTAGTTTGTATACTCCTGCATCTTGTAGAGGTATGTGACACTTGACAGATGGTAAGGACTGGCTAATCTTCTTGGGCGGCTTGAAGTATGTTTTAATTGAAGCTCGCTTCAGGATGTAACCAATCTTGTCAGTGACTCCTCTGACATATGGTAGTACAGCAGGCAAACGATCAACAGTGGCTGGCTTCACTCGGTTTCTGTGACGGGGCCGTGGAACTTGGAGCTTGTTGTCTCGCAGTACTTGCTTGACGTGTTGAAGCTCAGCGGCAAGGTGTCTGTCATCACAGAGTCCGTGTGCTCTCTGAAACAAAGATTTTCCCACGGTAGCTAACTGTTTAGGGTGGTGGTGAGATTCACCGTTTAAGTACCTATCTGTATGGGTCTTCTTTCGATACACGGTGTGACTTATGGTCTGATCAGGATTCCTTTTAACTAATATGTCTAAGAAGGCAAGAGATTTATTATCCTCCAACTCCATAGTGAATTGAATTTTGTTATTGATGGAGTTGAGATGTTTTAAAAATGCATTTACTTGACTAGATGGTAAAACTGTGAAAGTATCATCTACGTACCGTTTGTAGAACCTGGGAGTGAAAGGAGCTGTTTTTAAGGCTGTCTCCTCGAAGTCTTCCATGAATATATCGGCGACTACAGGGGATACAGGCGAGCCCATCGCTACACCATCTACTTGTACATAGAATTTATTGTTCCACAGTAGGTAGCCAGATGTGAGGTAGCCGCGATAAAATCCGTAAAAGTAGTTTCATTTCAATGTCTAACATTCGCGTAAACCTAAGAAACCAAAAATTGAATAATTAAATTTGAATAAATTTAAAATGTAATTTTTATTCAATATTATGATGCAATTCGTAGTTTTCGAAATACAGCTCTGTTGCGAGCGCGGTCCGAGCCTTGTAACAATGGTCAGGGGCGCGGGCAGCGGCGTTTTTATCATGTTTAAGAGTATATTTCAGATTTTTCTTGTTTAATTTTTCTTCGTACCTATTATCTTAGTTGATGATAAAAAAAATAATAATCGCGCCTAGGGGTATTTTACGTCGGATACATGAACTGGGCTGCTTTTCAAAAATCACCGAGTATTTTAATATTTTAAACAACATTTAAGCCAAACTTCGAAGGCGTAGTCCATTTAAAAAACAGAAAAACGTTGACCCCTCATTGAACCTCCCCCCTACCGCAACAACCTTTTCTTGCACTTAAAAAGCAGCGTATGTCCTTTCCGTATATGTAAACCAAATTTAATTACAAACAGTTCAGCAGTTTGAAAAGCGGGACAAACAGAGCTACTTTCGCATTGTAGTATAACATAAGTGTGAAAAAATATCTTAACTTTGGTATCACTATTACTATTACCAAAAACCATGAATCCAATCTTTTTTAAAAGGTTATGAATGACATTTCAGTAAAACAACGACATGCGTAAATGTCAAAATATAAATGGCCGCGCCTCCGTGCGTTTGAGTTTGCTGTTGTCTCAAGGTTTTACTGATATTTATCATCAATAGTTCGCATTTTAATTTCTGTGTTGTAAAGAATATAAACATTAGTTTCTAAGTTAACTGTCAAAGTAGTAAATTCATACAAAATGGAATCAAATAATGATGGTAAGCGTAAGAAAGATAAAAACAGTGACGAAGAAGAAAGACGTAGGGAAAAGAAGCCTAGAAGAGGCAGATCGCGATCCAGGTCACCAGGCGGAGGTCGTGATAGAGATTCTAGGCGCAAACGCAGGCATTCCAAGTCACGTTCACCCGATGTCCCTGTCAAGCACGAAAAGCATGCTAAAGAGTCCGATGCTAAGAAAGACGCGCCAGTACGCCGTGCTAAAGAAACAGACATGTTAAATACAAGGACTGGAGGGGCCTACATACCTCCCGCTCGTCTCAGGATGATGCAGGCTCAAATCACCGACAAAAGCTCAGTAGCATATCAAAGACTCGCTTGGGAGGCTTTGAAAAAGTCTATACACGGGCACATCAACAAAATTAACGTTGGTAATATTGGTATCATTATCAAAGAGTTGTTGAAAGAAAACATAGTGCGCGGTAGAGGTTTGCTATGCCGGTCGGTTATACAGGCACAGGCAGCATCGCCAACATTCACGAATG